>NC_091996.1:88471492-88619032 GCF_044704955.1 Pristiophorus japonicus | reverse complement strand
GGGGGGAAGGGAGAGAGTGAGTGAGGGGGGGGGGGGGAGAGAGTGAGGGGGGGGGGGGGGAGAAGAGTGAGGGGGGGAGAAGAGTGAGGGGAGTGAGGGGGGGGAGTGAGAGGGGGGGGGGAAGAGAGTGAGGGGGGGGTGGGAGAAAGAGAGGGAGGGGTGGGTGGGGGGGGGAGAGAGGGAGGGTGGGGGGAAAGAAAGGGGTGAGGGGAGGGAGGGTGGGGGGAAAGAAAGAGGGGTGAGGGGGGGAGGGGGTGGGGCAGGGAGGAGGGGAGGGGGTGGGGCAGGGAGGAGGGGTGGGGAAGAGGGAGGGGAGGGGAGGGGGTGGGGCAGGGAGGAGGGGTGGGGAAGAGGGAGGTAGGGGGAGCGGAGTTACAGCATTGCAGTCTGTGGGATCTTGCTGTGTGCAAATTGACCGCCGCGTTTCCTACATTTCAACTTCAAAAGTATTTAATTGGCTGGAAAGTGCTTTGGGACATCCTGAGGCACGATATAAATGCAAGTTCTCTCTATTCTTTGTGGGCTATTTGACCATGTGAGTCATCGTGGCCAAGTTTGAACCTAGGAGCAGCAGGGGGCCATTCAGCCCCTCCAGCTTGCTCCGCCATTCAATGAGAGCCTGGCTGATCTGCGACCTAACTCCACACATCCGCCCGTTGCCCCATATCCCTTAACGCCTTTGGTTAGCACGTGGAAAAATGTGAAGTTATCCACTTTGGTAGGAAAAGCAGAGTATTTTTAAAACGGTGAGAGATTGGGAAATGTTGGTGTTCAGAGGGACCTGGGTGTCCTTGTACACCAATCACTGAAAGTTAACATGCAGGTACAGCAAGCAATTAAGAAAGCAAATGGTATGTTGGCCTTTATTACAAGAGGATTTGAGTTATAAGAGTAAAGATGTCTTACTGCAATTATATCGGGCCCTGGTGAGACCACACCTGGAGTACTGTGCACAGTTTGGGTCTCCTTACCTGAGGAAGGATATACTTGCCACAGAGGGAGTGCAACGAAGGTTCACCAGACTGATTCCTGGGATGGGGGGATTGTCCTATGAGGAGAGATTGAGCAGACTAGGCCGATATTCTCTAGAGTTTAGAAGAATGAGAGATGATCTCATTGAAACACACAGAATGCTTACAGGGCTTGACAGGGTAGATGCAGGGAGGATGTTTTCCCCCGGGCTGGGGAGTCTAGAACCAGGGGTCACAGTCTCAGGATAAGAGGTCGGCCATTTAGGACTGAGATGAGGAGGAATTTCTTCACTCAGAGGGTGGTGAATCTTTGGAATTCTCTGCCCCAGGGGCCGGTGGAGGCTCAGTCTCGGAGTATATCCAAGACAAGAGATCGATAGATTTTTGGATATTTAGGGAATCGAGGGATACAGGGATCGGGCGGGAAAGTGGAGTTGAGGTTGAAGATCAGCCACGATCTCATCGAATGGCGGAACAAGCTCGAGGGGCCGATTGGCCGACTCCTGCTCCGAATTCTCACGGTAACAGAAAGCTACCAATCTCCGATTTTTAAAACTTGACAACTGACCCAGCGGCGATTTGCGGAAGAGAGTTCCGAACTTCTGCTGCCCCTCTGCCTGCCGAAGAAGTGCTTTTATTATTTCGGGTCCTTTTCTTCATCTGCCACCCCCACACGTCCAGCAGGGGATACTGCATAACAATGGGGAACCATTGGTGACGTTTGTGCAGTCATTCCAAACGCAAGGTTCTACTCCAGCGTCACGAGCTTCTCTGGCTGCCCAACCTCGATGAACGCAAAGCCTAGCTCGCTTGCAACACAGCCTGTATCTTGTTCTCCTGACCTTAGATGATGATGATCTTTCTCTTTGCAGTTTTATGAAGCCTCGTGGTCCCTCTGTTGCCTTTGATGACAGACCCTCGCCTCATCTGCTCTGGCCTTGCCTGCACACGCCCGGTGCAGAAGCTGACTGCAAGAAACAGTCTCCTCTTTAATTTCAACGTATTTTGTTTTACCCTGTTCAACCGTCATGGTTCCTTGAGTAAAGCCGACGTCCGCCTGAGCCTACAATACTTGCCCCCTCTCTGCGGAGGCGCTCCCCAAATCTATTGTGCTCCCACACGAGACGCAAGGTAAAGCCTGTGATCTGAGGGGGTGGGGGGGGGTGGGGGGGGGTGTCTGTCACTTCAGTCTCTCGCTTCCGCTTGCCTCTTTTAGAATTATTGTTACCTTAACTTTCCTCTCATCTTCCAGGCCTGTCATCCTACAGAATCTTCCTCCTTATTTTGGCATTGAACGGCCTAGAATTGTAGAATACTTCAGCACAGAAGGAGGCCATTCGGCCCATCGAGTTTGTGCCGGCTTTTTCGAAGACCGATCCGGTTAGTCTTCCCCCCGCCCTGCTCTTTCCCCATATCCATGCAATTTTTTCTCTTTCAAGTACCTATCCAGTCCCCTTTCGAAGGCTACTATTGAATCTGTGGCTCAGTGGGTCGCACTCTCTCTCGCCTCTGAGTCCGAAGGTTGTGGGTTCGAGTCCCGCTCCAGGGACTTGAGCACATAAATCCAGGCCGACACTCTCAGTGCAGTGCTGAGGGAGCGCCGCACTGTCGGAGGGGCGGTGCTGAGGGAGCGCCGCACTGTCGGAGGGGCGGTGCTGAGGGAGCGCCACACTGTCGGAGGGGCAGTACTGAGGGAGTGCCGCACTGTCGGAGGGGCAGTACTGAGGGAGCGCCGCACTGTCGGAGGGGCAGTACTGAGGGAGCGCCGCACTGTCGGAGGGGCGGTGCTGAGGGAGCGCCGCACTGTCGGAGGGGCAGTACTGAGGGACCGCCGCATTTTCGGAGGGGCAGTACTGAGGGAGTGCCGCACTGTCGGAGGGGTAGTACTGAGGGAGCGCCGCACTGTCGGAGGGGCAGTATTGAGGGAATGCCGCACTGTCGGAAGGGCAGTACTGAGGGAGCGCCGCACTGTCGGAGGGGCGGTACTGAGAGAGTGCCGCACTGTCGGAGGTGCCGTCTTTCGGATGAGAGATTAAACCAAGGCCCTGTCTGCTCTCTCAGGTGGACGTAAAAGATCCCATGGCCACTATTTGGAAGAAGAGCAGGGGGACTTCTCCCCGGTGTCCTGGAGCCAATATTTACCCTCAAATCAACATCACAAAAACAGATTATCTGGGTCATTATCACATGGCTGTGGGATCAGAGAGGAGGAGGAGGGGTACTCTCATCTGATCTTGTGGGAGCTTGCTGTGCGCAACATGGCTGCCGCATTTCCTACGTTACAAGAATGAGTAGATGACTGGAATTCTCAAAGACTTCTTTGGCTGTGTAGCGCTTTGGGGATCGTGAAAGGCGCTAGATAAATGCAAACGTTTCTCTTTTTTCCCGCACATCAAAACCATCGCGCCCCTTACCCTTCAAAGTGTTTCCATCCTCCTGGAATAGTCATTTACTCCCAAGCTTGACGCCGTCATTATTTCCTGAATCACTTGTCTTCCCTTACTCTTGCGTGGTTGTTTTGTGCTTGCAATGGGCCTTGGTCCTTCACCTTGGCCTGTTAAAGACAAGAGCGTAGGAGCGGGGGGGAGGAATGAAGGCAAGGGCCATGCCAACCAGCCTGGGTGCTTCATGCAGTACACACAAAGTGTCCCAAGTTTCAGGTCTGCCGTAAGATATTCTCTCAGCTTCAGCGGAGCAGGCCACTCCCATGAGCGGTCCCAGCGTTCGTATGTTCAGGAGCGTGCCCGTATCGCCCAGCGTCTAATTATACGATTAAAGCGGGGGGGATGGGGGGCGGGGGTACCAGTACCCTCTTCTGATCTAAACTGGGGAGCTAGAACCTCTCGATTCTGGTATAGAGTCTCAGTTCCGTCTAAATGCGCGTGACGGGGCCGTTAAGTGAGATTCCCACTCTCTGAGGCGGTCCCTCGAAGCGAGGATGACTTGCTTCCACGCCGAAAAACGACGAGTTCACAGGTGTTTCAGTGAAGGACCTAATATTCCGGATCCCGAACTACATCCTGAAGGGCGGAAGATGCCTGTGGGTGGATTTCTTTTAACGTGGGGTGGCCGTTGCACACCAGCCACCACACGGGGCTTGACAGAGCGAGGCCTTGGGTCCAGTGGCAAGGGTTAACCAGGATGACTGGAGACCAGGCTCTGCTGCACGGACCCAGTGCGCCCACACATATCGCACAGTGTGGGCTGGGCCCGTGCTGCCCCTGGGCCCCTCGCCTCTCCTGGGCCCCCGAACTCTCGCCCCTCCTGGGCCCCGATCGCAATTGAGATTCGCACGTTACACCAGTGACTACAGTCCAAAAGTACTTCGTTGGCTGCAAAACGCGCTTTTGAGATGTGTGGCGGTGGTGAAAGGCGCTATGTAAATGCAAGGCTTTTTAATTCAATGAACGGTTATTCTGCAAGTTCACTTGCTGTCTGTAGATTAAAGCACTTTCTCCCGCTCTCGTCTCACTGAAGTCTTTTGAGAGACTGAAGAAACACAAATGTTGAAAGACCGGATCTGCCAGTATTCACCCACTTTGCTCGAATATCGAATGAGAAAGGGCGGCTGCCGTGTGCCTTGGGGCGTAACAAAAGGTGCCTTGACTCCTTGGGCAGAGTCACAATGTATTAGTCTGACATATTTCCACCCTCCTGCTCATGACCCCTCTGCCCCTGCACTGCTTCAGTTCAGAGTCTCGAGCCCAGACCTGCTCACCTCCTTGTCCACCTGCTCCTCTTCCCCCCGCCCCCCCCGCCCTGCTTCTTGTCTCGGCCATCTCCATGGTTCACCCGCTGCCACCATGCCACTGGTTCGTGGACCAGAAGCCGTGGGTCCCCGAGGAGACATGCCTGTGCCTGGATAGCGCGAGACACTGCATCACCACTGAGTTCGTCGTCTTCTGCTTCTTCGGAGCCGCTGTCCTGGCCGTGCTCATCTTCAACACCATCACGCTGGTATCTCTTAGACAAGCCTGCCATTAGAGTCGGGGAGATCAGAGGGAGCGGTGGGGAGAACCTTGGCACTCCCAGGCCAGGTGTGGGTGTCGGGCACGTGCCAATCTATCCCGGGATGTCCCTGGGATTCACAGCCAATCTCAGGATGTCCCTGGGATTCACAGCCAATCCCAGGATGTCCCTAGGATTCGCAGCCAATCCCAGGATGTCCCTGGGATTCGCAGCCAATCCCAGGATGTCCCTGGGATTCGCAGCCAATCACAGGATGTCCCTGGGATTCGCAGCCAATCACAGGATGTCCCTGGGATTCGCAGCCAATCCCAGGATGTCCCTGGGATTCGCAGCCAATCCCAGGATGTCCCTGGGATTCGCAGCCAATCAATCCCAGGATGGCCCTGGGATTCACAGCCAATCCCAGGATGTCCGTGGGATTCACAGCCAATCAATCCCAGGATGTCCCTGGGATTCACAGCCAATCACAGGATGTCCCTGGGGATTCACAGCCAATCCCAGGATGTCCCTGGGATTCACAGCCAATCCCATCACAGTCAATCACAGGATGGCCCTGGGATTCACAGCCAATCCCATCACAGCCAATCACAGGATGGCCCTGGGATTCACAGCCAATCCCATCACAGCCAATCACAGGATGGCCCTGGGATTCACAGCCAATCCCATCACAGCCAATCCCAGGATGTCCCTGGGATTCACAGCCAATCCCATCACAGCCAATCACAGGATGGTTTTGGGATTCACAGCCAAGGAGTCCCAAAATCTCCAAGCAACTTCACCATGGACACGGCAATGCCAGTCGTGCCCACAGTGACCAGTCCAAAGACAATCACAGTGTGACTGCACTCAATGGTCGAGAGTGATATTTATCTGGAGATGATCTCAGAACAGAATGTTCTAACAAAGACACCATTGGTTGGAGTTGGCTCTGTAACAGGAAGCTCTGTGGTGAGGTTCCAGGACGAGTTGGATAGGATAGGTTGAAAAAAGGAGGGGGTACGATCTAGTCAAGAGAATAAAAACAGCCGTGGCGAATCCTTGATGGGGGAATATATTAATAACTAAAGTGCAAATATGTTGGTGCGTTTATTTGACAATGCACGTTGTCTGGATTATAGAGATGTGGCTCCAAACCTGGATCAGGCTCATTCAGGAAACCCGTGAAAGATGTGACTGTGTTTCGATGCTGTGGGGGCAAGCTTTAGAATCATAGAATGGTACGGCACCAGAGGAGGCCATTCGGCCCATCATACCTGTGCTGCTGATTGGCAGAGCCAATTAATCTCACTTCCTGCTCGTTCCCCATAGCCCTGTCATTTTTTTTCTCCATTCAAGTATTTATCCAGTTGCCCGTTTGAAAGATGCGATTGAATCTGCTCCCACCGCCCTTTCAGACAGCGCGTTCCCGATCGCAACAACTCGCTGCGTTTAAAAAAAAAAGGTTTTCCTCGTGTCGTCTCTAGTTCTTTTGCCGATCACCTTAAATCCGTGTCCTCTGGTTACTTCGATGCTGGGAATGTTAACCTGATTGAGGACACTGATGGGAACGGTTTCCTTTTATTTACTGTCAAAACCTGTCATGATTTTGAACGTCTCTATCAAATCTCCCCTTTGCAATGTATTTGTTTCATGGGTTCTTTGCTTAAGAATCCATAGCGACATCATCATCATCACAGGCAGTCCCTCGGAATCGAGGAAGACTTGCTTCCACTCCTGAAGTGAGTTCTCAGGTGGCTGAACAGTCCACTACGAGAGCCACTGACTCTGTCACCGGTGGGACAGACAGTGGTTGAGGGAAAGGGAGGGTGGGACTGGTTTGCCGCACGCTCCTTCCGCTGCCTGCGCTTGGTTTCTGCACGCTCTCGGCGACGAGACTCGAGGTGCTCAGCGCCCTCCTGGATGCACTTCCTCCACTTGAGGCGGACTGGTCTTTGGCCCAGGGACTCCCAGGTGTCGGTGGGGATGTTGCACTTTATCAGGGAGGCTTTGAGGGTGGTCCTTGTAACGTTTCCTCTGCCCACCTTTGACTCGTTTGCCGTGAAGGAGCTCCGAGTAGAGCGCTTGCTTTGGGAGTCTCGCGTCTGGCATGCGGACAATGTGGCCCCGCCCAGCGGAGGAGATCGAGTGTGGTCAGTGCTTCGATGCTGGGAATGTTAACCTGATTGAGGACGCTGATGTTGGTGCGTCTGTCCTCCCAGGGGATTTATAGGATCCTGCGGAGACATCGTTGGTGGTATTTCTCCAGCGACTTGAGGTGTTTACTGTTAAAAACATTGGTTTATTAACAAAGGTTTAACAATCACACGACACATTACCAGTTCATCCACTAGGCTCACAATCACCTGCCCCATCGTGGATGACTGAGACCCAACTGGCTGGGGTTTTATTGAGTCTTGTGAACATCATGTGACTGGCTAAGCCACTCACAACGCAACAGCTCTACAACTATTTTGTTGTATATCAGTAATCAAGTGCCCCTGATTAAAGGGAAGGCACATTCCAAAAACTTTTCAAGTGTCCTGTTGTTTTTTTTTAGGGCACTAAAACACAAATTATACAAGTGCCCCCTGGCTAAAGGGCGGGGGGGCACTAAAACCGACACAATAAACAAATTAAGTTTTAGACATGAAAATTTGGTTGCCGGGGAGTGATGATGCACTCCAGTCCCTCCGGCGCCCGCCTCTCGCGGAAGGCCGCGAGCGTACCGGTGGACACCGCGTGCTCCATCTCCAGGGACACCCCGGCTCGGATGTAACCGCGGAAGAGAGGCAGGCAGTCGAGCTGAACGACCCCCTCGACCGCCCGCTGCCTGGACCGGCTGATGGCACCCCTTGGCCGTGCCCAGGAGCAGTCCTACGAGGAGGCCCTCGGACCTACCCGCTCCCCCCCTCCGCACAGGGTGCCCAAAGATCAGGAGTGCGGGACTGAAGTGC
This sequence comes from Pristiophorus japonicus, assembly GCF_044704955.1. Taxonomy (NCBI): domain Eukaryota; kingdom Metazoa; phylum Chordata; class Chondrichthyes; family Pristiophoridae; genus Pristiophorus; species Pristiophorus japonicus. The sequence goes on along the minus strand of NC_091996.1, from coordinate 88,611,159 downwards.
AACCAGAATTTGAGGAGCAGCCCCTTTAAATAATGAAACGGGGGCTGCAACCTCGCACACTCCATAAAAACGTGGAACACGGACTCCTCCAGACCGCAGAAATTACAGGCGGCCTGGGAGCCCGTGAACCAACTTAAAAACGTATTGCACAGGACTGCTCCGTGCAACACCCTCCAGGCCAAGTCCCCAATAAATAGAGGGAGGACTCCCGCGTAGAGAGCACTCCCATTGGGGACTCCCGCCTCCTCCGGACGGCAAGATGGTACGCCATGTCAACAGCTCTACAAACCCGTGAGCATGCTCACAGGTGCATACATTACACCCATAACCTCCTCCGCTCCAAGGAGAATGACCCCAGTCTCCCCACATAACCAAAGTCCCTCGTCCCTGGAAACATTCTCGTAAATGTCTTCCGCGCCCTCTCCAAATCCTTGATGTCCTTCCTAAAATGCGGTGCCCAGAATTGGACACAATGCTCCAGCTGCGGCCTAACCCAGTGTTTTATGAAGGTTTTGCATAACTTTCTTGTTTTTATACTCTATTGCTCTATTAATAAAACCAAGGTTCCCACGTCCTTTATTAGCAGCCTCGTGCCACCTTCAAAGACTTGTGTAGCGATCTCCCGATCTCTCTGTTCCTGCACCCCTTTTACGATTGTACCATTTAGTGCATATTGCCTCTCCTCATTTTTTTTTTCCACCGAAACATTTCATTTTACTCTTCTCGGCATTAAATCCCATCTGCCACGTGCCTGCCCATTTCATCAGCCTCTCCATGTCCTCCTGAGGTCTGTTACAATCCTCCTCGTTGTTGGCAACATTTCCGAGTTTCGTATCATTTGCAAACTTTGAAATTGTGCCCCGTGTACCCAAGTCCAGGTCATTAATATATATATATATGAAAAATAGCAATGGTCCTAATACCAACCCTCTGGGAGACACCATCAAATACTTCCCTCCAGTCGTAAAAACTGGACACCATCAAATACTTCCCTCCAACCGTTCACTATTGCTCTCTGCTTTCTGTTCCTTAACCAGGTTTGGATCCATCTTGCCACTGCCCCTTTAACCCACGGGCTTTCATTTTGCTAACAAGTCTATTATGTGGTACTGTGCCACATGCCTTTTGAAAGTCCATATATATATAACATCCACCGCATTACCCTCATCGATCCTCTCCATTACTTCATCAAAAGACTCGATCAAGTTCGTCAAGCACGATTTTCCTTCAACAAATCCGTGCTGATTTTCATTGATCAGCCCAAACTTTTACATCAGCGGTTGTCGTAGTCACTGTTGTAATGTGGGAAACGCGGCAGCCGATTTGTGCACAGCAAGCTCCCACAGACAGCAATGTGATGACCACTGCATTTCTTCACTTTGCTGTGCCGTCATTTGCCGCGGGTGTGCTCTAGACGGCACTCCCCCCCCAAGGTGTCGTCGCCCTCGGTGGTGTTGGGCGCTGAAAAGCGGTTTGAGAGCGCCACACTCCCGGAAGATTCCGGCCTTTTCCGACCCTGCCGGCTGGACACCCACATGCTGTCCCCCTGAACCCTCTGTAGCTGCGTGCTGACCACATCCTGGATCGAGCACTCCAGGAAATCCTCAGCCTCCCGGAGCGCCCCCCCCACCACCCCCACCCGCCCGCAGTGACTCCAGTCGGTCTTAGCTCACAATCCCTGAGTTCGAGTAACTGTGGCCAGTGCCATGGCTCAGTGGGCAGCACTCTCTCTCTCGCCTCGGAGTCAGAAGGTTGTGGGTTCGAGCCCCACTCCAGGGACTTGAGCACAAAATCCACGCTGATGCTCCCAGTGCAGTGCTGAGGGAGCGCCGCACTGTCGGAGGGGCAGTGCTGAGGGAGCGCCGCACTGTCGGAGGGGCAGTGCTGAGGGAGCGCCGCACTGTCGGAGGGGCAGCGCTGAGGGAGCGCCACACTGTCGGAGGGGCAGTGCTGAGGGAGCGCCGCACTGTCAGAGGGGCAGCGCTGAGGGAGCGCCGCACTGTCGGAGGTGCCGTCTTTCGGATGAGACGTTAAACCGAGGCCCCGTCTGCTCTTTCAGGTGGACGTAAAAGATCCCACGGCCACTATTTCGAAGATGAGCAGGGGAGTTATCCCCGGTGTCCTGGGGCCAATATTTATCTCTCAACCAACATCACTAAAACAGATTATCTGGGTCATTATCACATTGCTGTCTGTGGGAGCTTGCTGTGCACCAATTGGCTGCCGTGTTTCCCACATTACAACAGTGACCACACTCCAAAAGTACTTCATTGGCTGTAAAGCGCTTTGGGATGTCCAGCGGTTGTGAAAGACGCTATATAAATGCAAGTCTTTTATCATTGCTCCCACCAACTAAAACCAACCTAGTCATTCATCTCATGTGCTGCTTGTGGGATCTTGCTGTGCGAAAATTGGCTGTCGTGTTTCCCTGCCTTACAGCAGCCACCGTACTTCAAAACGTATTTGGTTGGTTAAATCGTTTTGGACACGGAAGGTGTGATTTTAAAAAAATGTAACCAAAGCGAATGTAACCAAATGTAACCAAAGTCCAGAACCAGAGGTCACAGACTAAGGATAAGTGGTAAGCCATTTAGGACCGAGATGAGGAGAAACTTCTTCACCCAGAGAGTTGTTGACCTGTGGAATTCTCCACCACAGAAAGTTGTTGGGGCCAGTTCGTTAGATATGTTCAAGAGGGAGTTAGATGTGGCCCTTACGGCTAAAGGGATCAAGGGGTATGGAGAGAAAGCAGGGAAGGGTACTGAGGTGAATGATCAGCCATGATCTTACTGAATGGTGGTGCAAATGGCCAAATGGCCTACTCCTGCACCTATTTTCTATGTTTCTATGAGACTCCCAAAGCAAGCGCTCTACTTGGAACTCCTACACGGCAAGTGAGCCCCAGGTGGGCAGAGGAAACGTTACAAGGGACACCCTCAAAGCCTCCCTGATAAAGTGCAACATCCCCACCGACACCTGGGAGACCCTGGCCAAAGACCAGTCCGCCCTAAGTGGAGGAAGTGCATCCGGGAGGGCGCTGAGCACCTCGAGTCTCGTCGCCGAGAGCGTGCAGAAAGTAAGCGCAGGCAGCGGAAGGAGCGTGCGGCAAACCAGTCCCACCCTCCCCTTCCCTCAACCACTGTCTGTCCCACCTGTGACGGAGACTGTAATTCCCGTTTTGGACGGTTCAGCCACCTAAGAACTCATTTTTAGAGTGGAAGTAAGTCTTCCTCGATTCCGAGGGACTGCCGATGATGATAGTAGGTGCTCCCAGCTCTGTACACAGCTCTTTTATAGCCTTGTTTTTCTCTCTCCTCTTTTGCAGGTGTGCTCCCAACACACGGCCGTGTAACCACAAGGTCGGTCCTATGAGTGCTGACTCGCCTCTCTGGCACCTCGCCCGGGTGGGGGGAAGGGAGGGAGGGGGCGTGGGGCAGCCACACGCTACACCTTTGACAGTGCGTCTCCGCTCAGCACGACCCTGTCCCTCCTGCCCATTCAGCGGAGGTCACTGGATAGCGATCGGGAGCGAGAACATAGAATCATAGAAAATAGGTGCAGGAGCAGGCCATTCGGCCCTTCGAGCCTGCACCACCATTCAGTAAGATCATGGCTGATCATTCACCTCAGTACCCCATTCCTGCTTTCTCTCCATACCCCTTGATCCCTTTAGCCGTAAGGGTCACATCTAACTCTCTCGAATATATCCAATGAACTGGCCTCAACAACTCTCTGCGGTAGGGAATTCCGCAGGTTAACAACTCTCTGGGTGAAGAAGTTTCTCCTCATCTCGGTCCTAAATGGCTTACCCCCTTATCCTTAGACTGTGACTCCTGGTTCTGGACTTCCCCAACATCGGGAACATTCTTCCTGCATCTAACCCTGGCTGGTTCCCCCCCCCGCCCCTCCCCACCACCTCTCCCCCTCCAACCTCGAGGGCGTTAAGGCCTACAATAGCATCCCTAACCAACGCCCTGGCTCAGATCAAACAACCCTGCACTGACTGGGAATGGACGCTGGCTTCCTCTGGTCTTTATTGCACGGTTACAAGTTTCCCTTAGCATGTGAGCCCCCAGGTGAGCTCGACAGCCATGGACGTGCCAAGCGAGATCCCATAATCGAAGGATTACTGCGGTTAACCGGTGCTTCCATATCGATAGTATATCAAAAAATGGTACATTTGCATATAGTTCCGGTCTTAAAAAAAAATCTTATTTCCTGTTGTCACGTTTGGCCGTCAGCTTTTCCCATTATAAATTCCAATGTCTGCATTTATAGTCAGCTGAATTTTTAACAGTGTCAGCCGTGGCTCAGTGGGCAGCACTCTCTCTCGCCTCTGAGTCAAGCTCGTGGGTTCAAGTCCCACTCCACAGCCTTGACCACAAAAATCCAGGCTGACACTCCCAGTGCAGTTACTGAGGGAGCGCCACACTGTCGGAGGGGCAGTGCTGAGGGAGCGCCGCACTGTCGGAGGGGCGGTGCTGAGGGAGCGCCGCACTGTCGGAGGGGCAGTGCTGAGGGAATGCCGCACTGTCGGAGGGGCAGTACTGAGGGAGCGCCGCACTGTCGGAGGGGCAGTGCTGAGGGAGCGCCGCACTGTCGGAGGGGCAGTACTGAGGGAGCGCCGCACTGTCGGAGGGGCAGTGCTGAGGGAGCGCCGCACTGTCGGAGGGGCAGTACTGAGGGAACGCCGCACTGTCGGAGGGGCAGTGCTGAGGGAGCGCCGCACTGTCGGAGGGGCAGTACTGAGGGAGCGCCGCACTGTCGGAGGGGCAGTGCTGAGGGAGCGCCACACTGTCGGAGGGGCAGTGCTGAGGGAGCGCCGCACTGTCGGAGGGGCAGTGCTGAGGGAGCGCCGCACTGTCGGAGGGGTAGTGCTGAGGGAGCGCCGCACTGTCGGAGGGGCAGTACTGAGGGAGCGCCGCACTGTCAAAGGGGCAGTGCTGAGGGAATGCCGCACTGTCGGAGGGGGCAGTACTGAAGGAGCGCCGCACTGTCGGAGGGGCAGTACTGAGGGAGTGCCGCACTGTCGGAGGGGCAGTACTGAGGGAGCACCACACTGTTGAAGGGGCAGTACTGAGGGAGTGCTGTACTGTCGAAGGGGCAGTACTGAGGGAGCGCCGCACTGTCGGAGGGGCAGTACTGAGGGAGTGCCGCACTGTCGATGGGGCAGTGCTGAGGGAATGCCGCACTGTCGGAGGGAGCAGTACTGAGGGAGCGCCGCACTGCCGGAGGGGCAGTACTGAGGGAGCGCTGCACTGTCGGAGGGGCAGTGTTGAGGGAGCGCTGCACTGTCGGAGGGGCAGTGCTGAGGGAGCGCCGCACTGTCGGAGGGGCAGTACTGAGGGAATGCTGCACTGTCGAAGGGGCAGTACTGAGGGAGTGCCGCACTGTCGGAGGGGCAGTACTGAGGGAGTGCCGCACTGTCGGAGGGGCAGTGCTGAGGGAATGCCGCACTGTCGGAGGGGGCAGTACTGAGGGAGCGCTGCACTGTCGGAGGGGCAGTGCTGAGGGAGCGCCGCACTGCCGGAGGGGCAGTACTGAGGGAGCGCTGCACTGTTGGAGGGGCAGTACTGAGGGAATGCTGCACTGTCGAAGGGGCAGTACTGAGGGAGTGCTGCACTGTCGGAGGGGCAGTACTGAGGGAGCGCCGCACTGTCGGAGGTGCCGTCTATCGGGATGAGATGTTAAACCGAGGCCCCCATCTGCTCTCTCTTAGGTGGATGTAAAAGATCCCATGGCCACTATTTCGAAGAAGAGCAAAGCAGTTCTCCCTGGTGTCCCAGCCAATATTTATACCTCCACCAACATAATTTAAAAACAGGGTCATTATCACATTGCTGTCTGTGGGAGCTTGCTGTGCACCAATTGGCTGCCGCGTTTCCCACAATACAACAGTGACTACACTTCAAAAGTACTTCATTGGCTGTAAAGCGCTTTGGGACATCCGGTGGTCGTGAAAGGTGCTATATAAATGCAAGTCTTTTTCTTTTATATGTAAACTTTTATATGTCACAGAGTAATTGCACCCTCCCACCAGTGGCAGCGCTGCAGAACCTCAAGTTTGCCTCTCCCACCTCCTCGGCCTGCCCTGCAGAGAAACTTCGAAGTTCCAATCAACTGCATTATTGCGGTTCCCAAATTGCTTTAGGTTTTCCTATTTAAATAATATATAAGAACACAAGAAATAGGAGCAGGAGTAGGCCATACGGCCCCTCGAGCCTGCTCCGCCATTTAATAAGATCACGGCCCGCTCTCCATAATCCCTTATCCCTTTATCGTTTAAAAAACTGTCTATTTCTGCCCATAAATTTATTCAATGTCCCAGCTTCCACAGGTCTGTGTATATTTAATGTGTATATTTAAAGACAGAATGCATGACTTCCGTCTCTCTGAATTCTGAGATACATCTGCACGCCCTGGTTCAATTCTGCCACGCCCTCTAACCCATCTTTAACTGGAGGCTGCAACTGACCTCGAACCCGATGTGTGCAATAATAGTGTTTTTGTAAGAGCAGTTTCAATAAGAACTTGCGTTTATATAGCGCTTTTATTGTGAAACATCCCAGGGCGCTTCTCAGGAGTATTAAACCGCTAATATTGGACACCGAGCCACACAAGGAGAAATTAGGGCAGATGAGAGGTGGGTTTTAAGCTGCGTCTTAAAGGAGGAGAGAGGTGGAGAGGTTTAGGCAGGGAGTTCCAGAGCTTGGGGCCCAGGCAACAGAAGGAATGGCCACCGATGGTGGAGCGATAGAAATCGGGGGATGCTCAAGAGGCCAGAATTAGAGGAGCGCAGACATCTCGGGGGGGTTGTGGGGCTGGAAGAGATGACAGAGACAGGGAGGGGCGAGGGCCATGGAGGGATTTGAAAACGAGGATGAGGATTTAATAATCGAGGTGTTACTTAACCGGGAGCCAATGTCGGTCAGCGAGCACAGGGGGTGTGATGGTTTTCACTATAACATGGATTTTTTTATATATCATTGTAACTGTACTGTAAATATATTCACCGCATTACAGGAAAGATGTGATTGCACAGGAGAGGGTACAGAGGAGATTTACCAGGATGTTGCCGGGAGTGGAGAATTTTAGCGTTGAGGAAAGATTGGATAGGCTGGGGTTGTTTTCTTTGGAACAGAGGAGGCTGAGGGGAGACTTGATTGAGGTGTATAAAATTATGAGGGGCCTGGATAGAGTGGATAGGAAGGACCTGTTTCCCTTAGCAGAGGGGTCAACAACCAGGGGGCATAAATTTAAAGTTATTGGTAGAAGGGGACTTGAAGGGAAATTTCTTCACCCAGAGGGTGGTGGGGGTCTGGAACTCACGGCCTGAAAGGGTGGTAGAGGCAGAAACCCTCACCACATTTAAAAAGTACTTGGATGTGCGCCTGAAGTGCCGTAACCTGCAGGGCTACAGACCAAGAGCTGGAAAGTGGGATTAGGCCGGGTGGCTCTTTGTCGGCCGGCGCGGACAAGATGGGCCGAATGGCCTCCTCCTGTGCTGTAAATTTCTATGATTCGATGAAATAGAAAAGTTTTATGTACTGCAACAGGGTTTTGCTAATTGATATGTCATTGTTCACACAGTCCCTTATAAAATTGAAGGGTGCGATCACTCCGTTCAGAACCGGTCATAGAAGAGGTAAGCTTCTGAAGGAATGTACTTGCAAATATGTTAAGAGGTGAAAAAAGCAATAACGTAAGAAATAGGAGCAGGAGTCGATCCCTCGAGCCTGCTCCGCCATTCAATAAGATCATGGCTGATCCGATCATGGACTCAGCTCCACTTCCCTGCCCGCTTCCCATAATCCCTTATCCCCTTATCGCTTAAGAAACTGTCTATTTCTGTCTTAAATATATTCAATGTCCCAGCTTCCACAGCTCTCTAAGGCAGAGAATTCCACAGATCCACAACCCTCTCAGAGAAGAAATTCCTCCTCATCTCAGTTTTAAATGGGCGGCCCCTTATTCTAAGATTATGCCCCCTAGTTCTAGTCTCCCCCATCAGTGGAAACATCCTCTCTGCATCCACCTTGTCAAGCCCCCTCATAATCTTATACGTTTCAAAAAGATCACCTCACATTCTTCTGAATTCCAATGAGTAGAGGCCCAAACTACTCAACCTTTCCTCATAAATCAACCCCCTCATCTCCGGAATCAACCGAGTGAACCTTCTCTGAACTGCCTTCAAAGCAAGTATATCCTTTCGTAAATATGGAAAGCAAAACTGCACGCAGTACTCCAGGTGTGGCCTCACCAATACCGTGTCTAGCTGTAGCAAGACTTCCCTGCTTTTATACTCCATCCCCTTTGCAATAAAGGCCAAGATTCCATTGGCCTTCCTGATCACTTGCTGTATCTGCATACTATCCTTTTGTGCTTCATGCACAAGTACCCCCAGGTCCCGCAATGTCCTGAATCGCTGGAGAGGGATATCTTTAAATGGATTATTATTTAAATTATAATATAAATGGAGATAAATTGCAAAGCGCTGCAGTACAGAGGGACCTGGGGGTCCTTGTGCATGAAACACAAAAAGTTAGTATGCAGGTACAGCAAGTGATCAGGAAGGCAAATGGAATGTTAGCCTTTATTGCAAGGGGGATAGAGTATAAAAGCAGAGAAGTCCTGCTACAACTGTACAGGGTATTGATGAGGCCACACCTGGAGTACTGCGTGCAGTTTTGGTCTCTGTATTTAAGGAAGGATGTACTTGCATTGGAGGCTGTTCAGAGAAGGTTCACTCGGTTGATTCCTGAGATGAGGGGGTTGTCTTATGTCATGTCTGTAATGTACTTATGAATGACACCACGAGGCAATGTGTTGTACTCAAACTGTAGTGACCTTGGTCCTTTATTCGTAACTCCAGAGTGAGGCACAAGCAGGGTAGGCAGCATTTTATACTGGGCCCTGCACACCTATGCAGGTGACCCTCAGGTCTCCCACCACAGTGCCCTCTGGTGGACAGCCTCTGGCACAGGGGCAGGAAACCCCGGTCTCCGCCAGTTGCACCCTCTAGTGGTGCCAGCGTAGTATATACACAGTGTAAACCTTATTGATAGTACATCAGGTAAGAAGTCTCCATCTTATGCAACTATACAGTGACTACACAGAGAGTATATCTATAATCTGCATATATAACAACTTATGAAGATAGGTTGAGTAGGTTGAGACTATACTCATTGGAGTTCAGAAGAATGAGAGGTGATCTTATTGAAACTGATACGTCCTTACTACACAGTATAAATGCACACGAGGCCCATGCTTGAGAGAAGGTCAGTCTGTGACCTGTCCTTTATTCCTTAGCACTCAAGTGATGAAGGTGGGTGGAGCTTCCCCTTTTATACCTGAATGTCCAGGTTAGGAGTGTCTCCCACCTAGTGGTCAATGTTCTCACGGTGTACAACTTAGGTCAGTTTATACATGGGTTACAATGATAGTTGAATACATGACATCACCTCCCCCCAAAGTCTTATTGGGATCACAGGTTGAGTCTCTCTGGTGGTTTACGCTCCCTTGTAGAGCGCCTGAGTTGGGGCTCCGGTTGTTGGGCGCTGGCCTGAGTGTCTGCTGTTTGCGGTGCCTCAGACCTGTCCGGACTGCCCACAGTGACTGGGCTCTCCTCCCTTTGGTTCCGGTGTTCGGTCACCTGTGGTGGAGTGAACTCTATATCGTGTTCTTCCTCTGCTTCTTCTATGGGGTTGCTGAACCTCCTTTTTGTTTGATCCACATGTTTGTGGCAGATTTGTCCATTGGTAAGTTTCATTTCCCTCTTTGGCAACCACAGTGCCTGCAAGCCATTTGGGCCCTGCAGCGTAGTTGAGGACAAAAACAGGATCATTTACATCAATACATCGCGCCCTCGCATTCCTGTCATGGTAGTGATATTGTGACTGGTGCCTGCTCTCGACAATTTCTTTCATGGTGGGGTGGATAAGGGATAATCGGGTTTTGAGCGTCCTTTTCATTAGTAGCTCTGCGGGTGGAACCCCTGTGAGCGAGTGTGGTCGGGATCTGTAGGCCAACAGGAGGCGTGATAAGCGTCTTTGTAGGGAACCCCCTTGGATTCTGAGCATCCCCTGTTTGATTATCTGCACTGCTCGTTCTGCCTGGCCGTTTGAGGCCGGCTTGAACGGTGCCGTTCTAACATGGTTAATTCCATTGCCTGCCATGAAGTCCTGGAATTCAGTGCTTGTGAAGCACGGGCCATTGTCGCTGACCAAGATGTCCGGTAGACCGTGGGCGGTGAACATTGCCCGTAGACTTTCTACCGTGGCAGAGGATGTGCTTGAATTTAAAATGTCACACTCGATCCATTTGGAGTAGGCGTCTACTACAACCAAAAACATTTTCCCCATGAAAGGACCTGCGTAGTCCACATGGATGCGTGACCAAGGCTTGGCGGGCCATGGCCAGGGGCTAAGGGGGGCTTCCCTGGGCACATTGCCCAGCTGGGCACACGTGTTGCACCTGCGAACACAAAGTTCCAGATCTGCGTCTATCCCTGGCCACCAAACGTGTGACCTGGCAATTGCCTTCATCGTGACAATGCCCGGGTGCCCATTGTGGAGTTCTCTGATGAACACCTCTCTGCCCATCTGGGGCATGACTACGCGGTTTCCCCGCAGTAGGCAATCGGCCTGAATCGAGAGTTCATCCTAGGCGGGGAAGTGGAGCTGAGTCCGTGATCAGATCAGCCACGATCTTAATGAATGGCGGAGCAGGCTCGAGGGGCCGAATGGCCTACTCCTGCTCCTATTTCTTACGTTCTTATCTCACATGTGAGCCGTTAGTTAGACTTCTTCCTGCAGCCTTCAGCTTGAAAAATATTTGCCTTGTAAGTTACTGGATGTGTGTAGGCAATGGGGCATCTGGGAGCTTGGTGAATGGCAGGACCGACAGTCTATCTCCTTAACAGTGTCAGCCGTGGCTCAGTGGGCAGCACTCTCGCCGCTGAGTCAGAAGGTTGTGGGTTCAAGTCCCACTCCAGAGATTTGAGCACATAAATCCAGGCTGACACTCCCAGTGCAGTACTGAGGGAGCGCCGCACTGTCGGAGGGGCAGTACTGAGGGAGCGCCGCACTGTCGGAGGGGCAGTACTGAGGGTGTGCCGCACTGTCGGAGGGGCGGTACTGAGGAAGCGCCGCACTGTCGGAGGGGCAGTACTGAGGGAGCGCCGCACTGTCGGAGGGGCAGTACTGAGCGAGCGCCGCACTGTCGGAGGGGCAGTACTGAGGGAGCGCCGCACTGTCGGAGGGGCAGTACTGAAAGAGCGCCGCACTGTCGGAGGGCAGTACTGAGATAGCGCCGCACTGTCGGAGGGGCCGTACTGAGGGAGCGCCGCACTGTCGGAGGGGCAGTACTGAGGGAGCGCCGCACTGTCGGAGGGGCAGTACTGAGGGAGCGCCGCACTGTCGGAGGGGCAGTACTGAGCGAGCGCCGCACTGTCGGAGGGGCAGTACTGAGCGAGCGCCGCACTGTCGGAGGGGCAGTGCTGAGCGAGCGCCGCACTGTCGGAGGGGCAGTACTGAGGGAGCGCCGCACTGTCGGAGGTGCCTCCTTTCAGATGAAACATTAAAACGAGGCCCCGTCTGCCCTCTCAGGTTGACGTAAAAGGGGAGAAAGTCACATGGTTTGTAATTGCCATTGCCGCCTCCGGAGGCTGCCGGCTCCCGGGAGAAAGCGTGCAGGAGTTAACGGAGGCGCACAGACGGAAGCGGCGCCTCCCCACCGGTGACGGCCCGGGCCGCTGCTGCCTCCGCCAGTGACATCATCGGCGTGCGCGGCGACCCCCTTTTACGCCCCGCGGCGAAAACTGGCCAGCGCCCCCAGGAGGCCACCGCGAGCGATGTCGGCACCAGCCTCGGAGGGCCGCCCACTCCGCTCGCGGGGCGAATACGTAAAGGGGGGGGGGGGGTCCCGCGCGCGCCGCCATTTCGCGCTGTCCTCCGACTTGCCGCGTGTGTGTGGGGGATTTCCCGCGGGCCCCACCTCCCCCTTTTAACGGGAGGGGAGGGTCCTGGAATCGCGTCAGCCCCACGCGGAGAGGCCTGCGTAACATTTCGAGTCGGGCGCGCTCAAGGCCCACGAGCCGCCCTCCCCGTGAGATAGTCCGACAGTGTGCCGCACTTCCCCTCGGTGGGGGTCGCTCCCCCCAATTCTCGGAACGGCCGTCCTGGCAAAGGTTACTGCCCCCAAACGGGGCGGTACGCGATTTCGGCCCCGAAAGACCGCATGGACACTATTTCGAAGAGGAGCAGGAGGGCTCTCCCCGGTGCCCGTGTTGCCAGTGGTTTTGCCAATGAAGGAGAAACTTGGTCTCCTAATTTGAGGAAGGACATTCTTGCTATTGAGGGAGTGCAGCGAAGATTCACCAGACTGATTCCCGGGATGGTGGGACTGACCTATCAAGAAAGACTGGATCGACTGGGCTTGTATTCACTGGAGTTCAGAAGAATGAGAGGGGACCTCATAGAAACGTTTACAATTCTGATGGGTTTAGACAGGTTAGATGCAGGAAGAATGTTCCCGATGTTGGGGAAGTCCAGAACCAGGGGTCACAGTCTAAGGATAAGGGGTAAGCCATTTAGGACCGAGATGAGGAGGAACTTCTTCACCCAGAGAGTGGTGAACCTGTGGAATTCTCTACCACAGAACGTTGTTGAGGCCAATTCACTAAATATATTCAAAAAGGAGTTAGATGTAGTCCTTACTACTAGGGGAATCAAGGGGTATGGCGAGAAACTCGGCCATGAACTCATTGAATGGCGGTGCAGGCTCGAAGGGCCGAATGGCCTACTCCTGCACCTATTTTCTATGTTTCTATGTTAAGGAGGCTGATTGATTTATTTTTATTTAATACAAGGCAGGAAGACAAGAGATGCAGTTTGCCAGGTCTCAACAATCAGATTGTGTTCTGTATGTAAGTGTCAAACTGTTCTCCATATCATCGTCACAGGCGGTCCCTCGAGCGAGGATGACTTGCTTCCACACGTGTTCACAGATGTTTCGATGAAGGGCCCGATATTCCAGCTCCTGAACTCCGATTGAGGGGGGTGGAAGATGCCTGTGGGTGGATGTTTTTAACGTGGGGTGGCCGTTGCACACCAGCCACCACACGGGGCTTGACAGAGCGAGGTCTTGGTCCAGTGGCAAGGGTTAACCAGGACGACTGGAGACCAGCTCTGCTGCATGGACCCAGTGCGCACACACATATCGCACAGTGTGGGCTGGGCCCCTGGGCCCTCGCCTCTTCTGGGCCCCCGTACCCCTCATCTGTCGCACCTCCGCCACAAACACTCGCCGCTCCTCCGCCCCGACCTTCCCGCTCCTCTGTACCTGGGCCCCGCCGATGTTCCTGCCCACGCTCCAAAAATGGCGACCAGGGTCTCGATGACGTCACCCAGTCGCCCAGCTCAAAATCGTCGCACGCTTGGAGCAGCTCGCGCTGGAGGTTGAAGTGGTGTGGCCCCCAGCTCTTTTATAGCCCGACCTGCGGAGCTGTTCTCTCACAGGTCGGGGGTCACGAAGTTCTCCATAAAGCCCCTGGTGAAACACTTCCGTGCTGGCCCAGGGTTGGCGGGGGGAGGGGCTTTATATATATACAGATATCCCCTCTAGGCAATCAAACATCACCATCAGTTTCCCAACGGGGGCCGCCTCAATGGCCCGTTTGCTTTCGGGACACGCGTCGCTGAGCCCTGCAGACTCGGCCCAATCCTCGGCCTGTCCCGAGTTCGCTCTTGTCTTCTGGGATCACGCCTCACTTGACCTGAGCACCCCCAGGGGCTGTTGGGGGCGAGTGGGGGGGTGGGGGTGGGTGGGGAGGCGCGGGAATTCGTCCCAACGTCAGGAGAGCAAAGGCCTTTATAAAGGGAATTGCATAAATACGATGTGCTGGGGTACGGGGAGGGGGACTAATTGGGTCACTCCTGCAAAGAGTCGGCACAGACAAACGATGGGCCGAATGGCCTCCTTCTGTGCTGCTATCGTTCTACGATTCTAGGAGGGGGGAGGGGGTTTGGGAGGTTACCATTTTGCAGATGGTAACAACGGGGTGGCCACCATCTGCTCTGTGACGCTGACTGCAGATTTCCGCCTCTTTAAATGGAGGCTTTGCTGGTCTCTGGGTAAAGGGAAGGGGCGCTGGGGGTGGGGGGGGGGTGTTAGAAACATTTTATACAGTGCCTTCGACGTAGAAAACCCGACAGAGGCTCTTCCCAGAGGGGTGCGGAGAGCAGGCACTCCACAAAGGAGGGGATGGCCCTCGGAAAGCTGGCTCGAAGATTTTGGGCTTTGGGAAGGCTTCAGGAGGGGTTTGAGAGAGAGAATCTCAAAGGAGTGGCTGAGCGCGTGGCTGCCAATGGTGAGTTAAAGCGACGGGGAAAACATAAGAACATAAGAAATAGGAGCCTCAATGAACCTCCCCTTTAAGAACTGGAAAGAGCCTGTGGCAATGATGATGTGATTTATATCGCACCTGATAATGAACATATACGAAATAGGGGCAGGACGAAGTCTAACTAATGGCTCACATGTGAGTTAAGAACATAAGAAATAGGAGCAGGAGTCGGCCATTCGGCCCCTCGAGCCTGCTCCGCCATTTAATACGATCATGGACTCAGCTCCACTTCCCCGCCCGCTCCCCATAACCCTTCACTCCATTATCGCTCAAAAATCTGTCGCTCTCCGCCTTAAATACATTCAATGACCCAGCCTCCACAGCTCTCTGGGGCAGATTTACAACCCTCTGAGAGAAGAAATTGCTCCTCATCTCCGTTTTAAATGGGCGGCCCCTTATTCTGAGACTCTGCCTCCTAGGTGCTCCAGAGGAAGGGAGAAATCAGGGAAGGTTTCGAGTTGGGAGGAGGTGACAGTATAGTCATGGAACCTCTAAGGTGGCTCCTTACTTGGGTGGCTTCTTTGCTCTGGAACTCAATCCTTTGTCCTTCCTCCCCCAGTCTCCTCTCTTCCCTAAGAAATAGGAGCAGGAGTCGGCCATACGGCCCCTCGAGCCTGCTCCGCCACTTAATACGATCATGGCTGATCCGATCATGGGCTCGTGTCCACTTCCCCGCCCGCTCCCCATAGCCCCTTATCTCCTTCCACTGTTTAAGTTCTCCTGTCTCTGTTAGTGGGTGCAACTAAGCCCAAACTATTAGGTTCAAGCTGCAAGTTTAACACAAGCTGTGCTGGGCCCACGGCCCATCAGCAAACCCTCCCCCCCGCACCCCCCCAACCCTGTTCACTCTTTGTTCTCACTGTGTTACTTTCAACTGCTCAAACGTGACTCCCTGACTCCTGGATTCCTCGCCCATTAGGCCTGCGCTGATGTACTGGACTCCACTGCAAGAGACTCAACTGCTGTGACTCCACTCTGCCGCTCAAGTCACCTCAAGATTTAAGGTAATTCTTTTCTACCCTAATGCCCATCGATTTTCTCCAACCCTCACTGTTATGTATCCCCAATGATGTACTGTAACACTAGACCTGAATGTACCTTCACCCTGTATATACCATACTTGTACACCAGAGGGTGCTGCTGCTGGAGACCTAAGGGTCACCTGCACACTGCAGGTAACCCAGTATAAAAGGGAGCTCACCTCTTGGTGTCCTCACTCAAGGAGCTGCAATAAAGGACTGCAGTCTGTACAGTTCAAGTGCCATAGCTCTGCTTCGTGGAGTCATTAACAGAGTGCCTACATACACAATACCCACCTTCTTCTTCCGCATGCTCATCATCATCGGCAGTCCCTCGGAATCGAGGAAGACTCGCTTCCACTCTAAAAGTGAGTCCTTAGGTGGCTGAACAGTCCAATACGAGAGCCACAGTCCCTGTCACAGGTGGGACAGACAGTGGTTGAAGGAAAGGGTGGGTGGGACTGGTTTGCCGCACGCTCCTTCCGCTGCCTGCGCTTGCTTTCTGCACGCTCTCGGCGACGTGACTCGAGGTGCTCAGCGCCCTCCCGGATGCTCTTCCTGCCCTTAGGGCGGTCTGGTCTTTGGCCCGGGGACTCCCAGGTGTCGGTGGGGATGTTGCACTTTATCAGGGAGGGCTTTGAGGGTGGTCAGAAACTGACCCCTACGCCTGCGGATAACGTCGCCAAGGGCCAGTGCGACAGCAAGGAACATGAATCGAGGAACTCCGCAGTTGTGCGTGGGTGGGAAGAGAAGCCATTGCTCGGGAGCAGTCCCTCAGAGGAGAACGGTGTGGCCAGTGTTATTGCCGTTAGACAAGTTTTCAGATAGAACACAGGTTCTGTTTCTTGCCTTGTTATCGGGCAATCTCCAAATCTTGGTCAAGTCACCTGACAGAAAGAAATAATTTTCATTTGTATAGCAGCTTTCACAATGCCCCCAAAGCGCGTTACAGCCAATGGAGTGCAGTCACTGCTGGAAACACAACAGCCAATTTGCGCACAGCAAGTCTCCCACAAACAGCAACGAGATACCGACCAGATCATTTGTTTGAGTGATGTTGGCAGAAGGATAAATATTGGGCCCAGGACACCAGGGAGATTTCCTCTTCGAAATAGTGGCCATGGGATCTTTTACGTCCACCTGAGAGAGCAGACGGGGCCTTGGTTCAGCAACTCATCCGAAAGACGGCACCTCCGACAGTGCGGCTGTCCCTCAGCACTGCGAGTGTCATCCTAGATTTCTGTGCTCAAGTCCCTGGAGAGGGACTTTAACCCATGACCTTTCTGACTCAGAGGCGAGGGTGCTGCCCACTGAGCCACGGCTGACACAAATGTCTAATCTCTATTGTGTCTGTAAGCACTCTAGTAATGACTCCATGAGGCGAGGTATTGTACTTGAACTGTGGTGACCTTAGTCCATTTATTGCAGCTCCTGAGTGAGGATACAGTAAGGTGAGCTCCCTTTTATACCTGGTTACCTGTCGTGTACAGGTGACCCCTAGGTCTCCACCAGTTGTACCCTCTGGTGGTATAGGCATAGTGTATACAGTGTGAAGGCACATCCAGTAGTCTTATGTAACTGTACATTGAGTGTGCAGGGAGTATACTTATATTATACATACACAACATCACTCTCCCCTAAGCCTTGTGCCACTGGCCTTTGCATTGTGTGCTCTGGCCCGAGACTTGAGTGCCCAAAGCCCTTGCACCTTGTCTATGCTTTGGCCTGGTTCTCACCCTGTCGACCCCCCCCAAGTCCTTATTGCCACGACATTGGGAAATGGTCAGCAGTGGACCGTTAGAGGTTGCAGTGGGGGTTGAGTGGGTTCTGGGTGTGATCCATGTGTGTCCATGGCTATATACATCCATTCCCCCCCCCATACATAGACCATGTGTGTGGCTCAACACCTGCATGTGCATACATGTACAGAAGGAAAGAACAAAAACATAGGATTAGTTACATCACTGTTTGGGTTCTGCAGTAGTGGAACAAGGTAAGGTACATACGTGGTATCACAGTCTTGCCCCTGGGGTGTGTCGGTGCAGGTGGGTGAGGACGCTAGTTTCAGAGTGACCGGACTGTGTCCAGGTTGTCTGATGGCGACGCTGTGTCCCCTGCCAGCTGGGTGGGCTCAGATCGCTGCCCTGGCTGGATCTCAGGGCCTCTGCCGTGGCCTAGTGCTGGGCAGAGCCACAGGGGTGTGTGGCCTCCCTGTCCTCCTTTGAGGGCTGCGGTGTCTCCCTGCTGCTCTTCAGCGATAGTGGGAGCCTGGTCATCCCAGGTCCCGTTGAGGAGGGCTGGAGGAGTGCTGGCCTCTTGCTCCCGGTACTGGCCCTGGTGGCCAGAGAGGTAGAGCCGATCGGGGGCAGGGTACCGGTAGTGGTATCTTTGCCGTCCGCTGATCGCTGGCCCTGCAGCTGGTATGCTCCCTCTGTGTGTGGCCACACTCCCTGGGGTATCACATTGGCCCCGGAGGTGCAGGCTACATGATCGGGTAGCCCGCTGGACCTGGGTGCTCCCGATGGGAGGTTGCCCTTGGTTTTGTCAGCGTACATGTAGAACCCGGTATCGCACATCATTGCTTCATTTACTGTCATAATACATTGGCTCCGACCGCAATCGCCCGACTCAACAGGGCTAGTTACATTTACATACTTGCATTTGTCAATTACATCGTGTATCACCAGCATCGCTGTACAAAGAGTGGAGCTGTCCCTTTAATTGTGATAGGTTGCCGGTCTCCTTTAAGAGGGCCTTGCAATCTTTACCCCAATCCGGTTCGCTGCTCGGCATCACGTGTCGCTCCCTCAACGCTGCCCCTCGCGGCCTGGCCGCCGCCATCTTTACTTCAGGCGCTTCACCTCGTGGTGCGGGCGCCATCTTCTTTCTCTCCACGAGGTAGGCTGCGGTGATCCTTTTCTCCCCAGGTTCTGCCGAGGAAGCCGGGGAAGTTGCCCTCTGCGCCGATTTTCTTCCTCCGGAGTCCTGCCACTGGAGCCTGGAAGGTGAGGTCGGGTCATTTCGGGTGGATCATCTCGCAGTCGGGCTGAGCGGTCTGTGTCGTCTCCACGCAGTCGAGTTGAGTGGCTGGTTTCTCAGGATCCAAATTCGGGGCTGCGTAGGACATCAATCGCCGGAGGTTCGAGGTTTTCCCAGCTCCAACGGATCTGTTTCATCCATCTTCTTCCTAGCAGCGTTGGACCATCACCAGTAACTTGTGTATTGCGCGCCGTGGGACACCTGGACATCCACGCTGCCAACGACTGGGACGGTGTCGTTTGTCTCGGTGAGCAGCTTCACTTGGATCGGGATCATTTTAGGTCGTTCGACTGGATTGTCCCAGAGTTTCTCAAAGGCCGCCTGATTCATCAGTGACTGGCTCGCCCCTGTGTCCACCTCCATCGTGACTGGAACACCGTTGACTTCAACTTCCATTTTCAACGGAGAACTCTCGGTGGAGCAGGTGAACACTCCGTACACCAGCTCTCCTGGGGGGCTGAGCTGCCGCATGGACTCTCTCTTCATCGTCGCTGGACTCCGGGTGGTCAGCCAACTCTTCATCGACTCGGTGAGTGCGATTTCTCTTGCACATTCGCTGGAGGTGGCCCTTCGTGTTACAGCCTTTGCAAGTATAGTCTTTGTAGCGGCACTGGTGGGCCCTGTGATTTCCTCCACAGCGCCAGCATGGGGTTGGCCGGTTGGCCCCATGTGGTGGACTCAGGATTGCGGGACTCGGGGTTCTGTTCTCTCTACCCTGAGAGAGACCGCTTGCAGCAGCCTTGCCTCTAAAAGGCACCAGTCGGTTCACAGTACTTGCCGGTTAGAGTCCTGGGGGTGAGTTACCCGCTTGGAATCACAGGCCGAGACCATGAACGGCTGGCTGACGTTAATTGCCTTCTGCAGGGTGACCGTGGTGTCCGCAGAGAGCAGCCTGTGGAGAAGGCCCTCGTGGCCGATTCCGATCACGAAGATGTCCCGCAGCGCTTCGGTGAGGTGGTCACCAAAATCACACGGTGCAACCAATCGTCTGAGGTCTGCGGCATATTTTGCGATTTCTTGGCCTTCGGGCTGCCAGTGGGTGTAGAACCGGCGCCTGGCTGTGACGGTGCTCTCTTTAGGTTTGAGCTGTTCCTGTATCATCGTTACGAGCTCCACATATGTTTTGGTCGTTGTCCTCTCTGGGGCTAGCAAGTCCCTGACGAGGCCATAGACGGTGGGCCCACAACTGCTGAGCAGGATAGCTCTGCACTTATCAGCCAGCGAGGTCGGGGTGTCTCCCGCCAGGTCGTTCGCAATAAAGAAGTGTTGGAGCCGTTCCACAAAGGCTTCCCAATCTTCCCCATCGGCGAATTGTTGAAACGTGCCAAGGTTAGCCATTTTCGCGTGGAAATTCGTAATCTCATCGCCAGTTGTTGTGTCTGTAAGCACTCTATAATGACTCCACGAGGTAAGGTATTGTACTTGAACTGTGGTGACCTTAGTCCATTTATTGCAGCTCCTGAGTGAGGGTACAATAAGGTGAGCTCCCTTTTATACCTGGTTACCTGTCGAGTACAGGTGACCCCTAGGTCTCCACCAGTTGCACCCTCTAGTGGTGCAAGCATAGTATATACAGTGTGAAGGTATATCCAGTAGTCTTATGTAACTGTACATTGAGTGTACAGAGTAAATATTTATATTACACATATACAACACTCTCTTGTTTTACTTTCAGGTGCCAATGACAAAACAGCTCCCCCCCAGGTCAGATTTATTATGCTCCAATATAGATAACCCCAACAAGCAGAACTCAACCCCTATCACTATTAAGTGTACGATTGAACCAATGCAAGTTATAGCAGATAGACCCTGCCCAGCCAATTCAGAATTGGGCAGATGCCTTTCAAAGCATCAGCGGGCGAATAATGACTCCAGGAGTCGGACAAAAGCAGGTGCCACACGGCAGGTCTCAGAAGGTGGCCATCAAAGGCCCGTCCTTGATTCCCAAAGACTTGGGGCCGCAATGGATTCATGTGCGGCCTTTGACAAATTTCGACAGAGGACGGAATTGGGAATGGCAAGACTCCGGCAGAATCACAGAACAACATCGAGACCTCAGAGCCCAGAAGTTTCAATCAGGAAGTATGGTCCACAGGGAAAGAAAGACCCTAAAAGCAAAGTAGGAAATGGTTGTGAACAGAAATTCCAACTGGTCTGCAGGCCCGCGTGTGACTCTGTAAACCCCAAATTACTGGCGGTACAAACTCCCCACGTCGCAAACTCCCACCCTATTTCTGGATTGATATGTGATTCTGAAGGCTGCCAAATAATTGCCGCGATTTCACATGCTGACCCTTCCGAACCTTTTCGACAGAGAGATCCAGTAAGGTCTCGTCGTGCTCATAATGTATCATTTTCTGATACACCTTTGTTATGCACTACCCCTCGCCCAGTAAGGCATGTCAAGCCTTCTAGTTCATTAAGGCACACTGAAAGCTCTCCCTACCATCCTACCTCTGGTTCAATGAGGCGTGCTAAACCATCTCAGTCTCACTCTACCCCTGGTTTAGTGAGACTTGCTAAAAGATTTCACTCTCCCTCTATCCATGGTCCAATAAAGCAGGCTAAAGCACTGCCATCTCACGCTAGCCCTGGTCAAATAAAGCATGCTGACATATCTCACTCTCACTCTGGTCCAATAAAGCACGGTGACACATCTCACTCTCACACTGGTCCAATAAAGCACGCTGACACAGCTCACTCTCACTCTGGTCCAATAAAGCACGCTGACACAACTCACTCTCACTCTCACTCTGGTCCAATAAAGAAAGCTGACACAACTCACTCTCACTCTGGTCCAATAAAGCATGGTGACACATCTCACTCTATCCCTGGTCCAATAAAACACAATGACACATCTCACTCTATCCCTGGTCCAATAAAGCATGCTGACACATCTCACTCTATCCCTGGTCCAATAAAACACAATGACACATCTCACTTTATCCCTGGTCCAATAAAGCATGCTGACACATCTCACTCTATCCCTGGTCCAATAAAGCATGGTGACACATCTCACTCTATCCCTGGTCCAATAAAGCATGGTGACACATCTCACTCTATCCCTGGTCCAATAAAGCACGGTGACACATCTCACTCTATCCCTGGTCCAATAAAACACGATGACACATCTCACTTTATCCCTGGTCCAATAAAGCATGCTGACACATCTCACTCTATCCCTGGTCCAATAAAGCATGGTGACACATCTCACTCTATCCCTGGTCCAATAAAGCACGGTGACACATCTCACTCTCACTCTGGTCCAATAAAGCACAGTGACACATCTCACTCTCACTCTGGTCCAATAAAGCACGCTGACACATCTCACTCTCACTCTGGTCCAATAAAGCATGGTGGCACATCTCACTCTCACTCTATCTCTGATCCAATAAAGCACGCTGACACATCTCAGTCTCACTCTTTCTCTGATCCAATATGGCATGGTGACACATCTCACTCTCACTCTATCTCTGATCCAATAAAGCACGGTGACACATCTCACTTTCACTCTATCTCTTGTCTAACAAGACACACTGAAACATCAAGGTCTCATTTTACCGCAGATCCCGTCAGATGTGCTAACACAGCTCATTCCCACTCATGCCCAAGCCCAATAAGCCACAGCGGATCACCTCCGACTCCCTGCAGCCCTGGTCGAATAAAGCATGCTGAGGCATCTCACCCTCACTCGAGCCCAGGACCAATAAGGCTAGCTGAAACTTCCCAGTCTCATTTTACCCCTGATCCCAACCGATGTGCTAACGCATCTCATTCTCACTCGAGCCCAGGACCAATAAGGCTAGCTGAAACTTCCCAGTCTCATTTTACCCCTGATCCCAACCGATGTGCTAACGCATCTCATTCTCACTCGAGCCCAGGACCAATAAGGCTAGCTGAAACTTCCCAGTCTCATTTTACCCCTGATCCCAACCGATGTGCTATCGCATCTCATTCTCACTCGAGCCCAGGACCAATAAGGCTAGCTGAAACTTCCCAGTCTCATTTTACCCCTGATCCCAACCGATGTGCTAATGAAGCTCATTCTCACTCGAGCCCAGGACCAATAAGGCTCACTGAAACTTCCCAGTCTCATTTTACCCCTGATCCCAACCGATGTGCGAATGAAGCTCATTCTCACTCGAGCCCTGATCCAATAAAACCCACTGAAACAGCTCTGTCTCTCTCTGGCCTTGCTCCAATAAAGCATGCCAACACATCTTGGCCTCATTTTACCCCTGAGCATGTCAGATGTGCCAACACATTTCATTCCCACTCCAGTTTTGGCCCAGAAGCGTCTCAGTCTTCCTCGGTTCCTGGTCCGCTGAGGAGTGTGGTAATATCTCAGTCTCATTCCCTCCCATGTCCAGTGGTACGATGTGCCGACACGTCTCTCTCTCACTCGAGCCTAGCTCCAAAAAGGCCCGCTGAACCATCTCAGCTCCATTTTGCCCCTGATCCTGTCAGATGCGCCAACACATCTCATTCTCACTCGAGCCTCGATACCATAAGGCACCCTGAACCATCTCGGCTCCATTTTGCCCCTGATCCTGTCAGATGCGCCAACACATCTCATTCTCACTCCAGCTCAAGTCTCATGAAGCCAACTCACGCACATCAATTTAATTTTAGCGATGACGCAGTAAAGCACAACAACCTCCGACCGCGATTAGCCTAGTTCCAGTGAGGGATGCTATTATTAACCACTTTCCAAATTCAGGAGCGTTAACCGAACTAGTTGCCCGATGCTGAAATGATGGAAAACTTGTCCCCAAACCATTGGAAAGGGGCCAAATCCCTAGCCCAGTATTAAGCACTCACACGACACAAACCTTCAACCAAATACTCCACTGGCCCTACGACCGATGTCAGTCTTAGTCAACTTGACCACTTTTATTGCCGACCTTTCCAAATCCAGTTCTTGGTTCGGGTCAACAGTCTTCATGCGGACCGATTCCCGGAGAGGGAGAACTTCGGCGGAGAAGGCAATGAAGAAATGCTGCCAGAATCCAAGCCACATCGCATACTTTATCAAGGCTCAGTGTGAGGACCAACCCACCAGGACTGGGAACCATTAGAAAGAAAGAATGGACAAGTAAAGAGACAAGCTTGAATTACATTCACAAATGGAGAACTGGCTGGAGACTCTTGGCCTTTGCTAAGCATTCCAAACATTTTCCGACATCAAAATCTTCAGTAACTTCACTATTCATCGCCTGTAACAAAATAATTGGAGATGCCCTACCTCTTTAATCCCCCCATGGGGCGCTTTATCAGCTATTTTACTGTAACAGAAACTGTAGTCAGACCAATAAAGGCAGAGTGGAAAACGCTAATTTACTTTCTGTTGTTATTAACGTCAAGGACAGACTATCGAGAACATAAGAAATAGGAGCAGGAGTCGGCCATTCGGCCCCTCGAGCCTGCTTCGCCATTCAATAACATCATGGCTGATCCGATCATGGACTCAGCTCCACTTCCCTGTCCACTCCCCATAACCCTTCACTCCCCTATCGCTCAAATATCTCTACCTTAAATATATTCAATGGCCCAGCCTCCACAGCTCCTTGAGGCAGAGAATTCCAAAGATTCACGACTCACTGGGAGAAGAAATTCCTCCTCATCTCCGTTTTAAATGGGTGGCCCCATATTCTGAAACTGTGCCCCCCAGTTCTAGATTCCCCCATAAGGGGAAACATCCTCTCTGCATCGACCCTGTCCAGCCCCCTCAGAATCTTACATGTTTCAATAAGATCACCTCTCATTCTTCTAAACTCCGGAGAGTATAAACCCATTCTACACAATCTCTCATCATAAGACAGCCCTTTCATCCCCGGAATCAACCTCGTGAACCATCATTACACTGCCTCCAAGGCAAGTATATCCCTCCTGAAGTACGGAGAGCAAAACTGCACGCAGTACTCCAGGTGTGGCCTCACTAATACCCTGTACAGTTGTAGCAGGACTTCCTGCTTTTATACTCTATCCCCCTTGCAATAAAGGCCAACATTCCATTGGTCTTCCTGATTACTTGCTGCACCGGCATACTTTTTGTGTTTCGTGTAGAAGACCAAAAATCCAGCCCTTTAAAGAATCACACAGCACAGAAGGAGGCCATTCGGCCCATCATGCCTGTGCCGGCTCTGTGAAAGAGCGATCCCTCCCCCGATCTTTCCCAATAACACGTCAATTTTTTCAATTTTTCAAGTATTTATCCAATTCCCCGTTTGAAAGTTACTATTGAATCTGCTCCCACCGCTCTTTCAGGCAGCGCGTTCCCGATCACTAATCGTTGTGTAAAATAAATTCAACTCATCTCCCCCTCTGGTTCTTTTGCCAACCATCTTGAATGCACCCTCGCCTCTGAGTCAGAAGGTTGTGGGTTCCAGTCCCACTCCAGAGACTTGACCACAAAAATCCAGGCCGACACACCCAGTGCAGTGCTGAGGGAGGGGCAGTATTGAGGGAGCGCCGCACTGTCGGAGGGGTAATGCTGAGGGAGCGCCGCACTGTCGGAGGGGCAGTACTGAGGGAGCGCCGCACTGTCGGAGGGGTAATGCTGAGGGAGCGCCGCACTGTCGGAGGGGCAGTACTGAGGGAGCACCGCACTGTCGGAGGGGCAGTACTGAGGGAGCGCCGCACTGTCGGAGGGGCAGTACTGAGGGAGCGCCGCACTGTCGGAGGGGTAGTGCTGAGGGAGCGCCGCACTTTCGGAGGGGCAGTACTGAGGGAGCGCCGCACTGTCGGAGGGGCAGTATTGAGGGAGCGCCGCACTGTCGGAGGGGCAATACTGAGGGAGCGCCGTACTGTCAGAGGGGCAGTGCTGAGGGAGCGCTGCACTGTCGGAGGGGCAGTGCTGAGGGAGCGCGCACTGTCGGAGGGGCAATACTGAGGGAGCGCCGCACTGTCAGAGGGGCAGTGCTGAGGGAGCGCTGCACTGTCGGAGGGGCAGTGCTGAGGGAGCGTGCACTGTCGGAGGGGCAATACTGAGGGAGCGCCGCACTGTCAGAGGGGCAGTGCTGAGGGAGCGCTGCACTGTCGGATGGGCAGTACTGAGGGAGCGCTGCACTGTCGGAGGGGCAGTACTGAGGGAGCGCCGCACTGTCGGAGGGGCGGTACTGAGGGAGCGCCGCACTGTCGGAGGGGCAGTACTGAGGGAGCGCCGCACTGTCGGAGGGGCGGTACTGAGGGAGTGCCGCACTGTCGGAGGGGCAGTACTGAGGGAGCGCCACACTGTCGGAGGGGCAGTGCTGAGGGAGCACCGCACTGTCGGAGGGGCGGTGCTGAGGGAGCGCCGCACTGTCGGAGGGGCGGTGCTGAGGGAGCGCCGCACCGTCGGAGGGGCGGTGCTAAGGGAGCGCCGCACTGTCGGAGGGGCAGTACTGAGGGAGCGCCGCATTGTCGGAAGGGCTGTCTTTCGGATGAGTTGTTAAACCGAGGCCCCGTCTGCTCTCTCAGGTGGACATAAAAGATCCCACGGCCATTATTTCGAAGAAGAGCAGGGGGAGTTCTCCCCAGTGTCCAGGGGCCAATATTTATCCCTCAATCAACATCACAAAAACAGATGATCTGGGTCATTATCACGTTGCTGTTTGTGGGAGCTTGCTGTGCACAAATTGGCTGCCGCGTTTCCCACATTACAACAGTGGCTACACTCCAAAAAGTACTTCATTGGCTGTAAAGCGCTTAGGGATGCCCGGTGGTCGTGAAAGGCGCTATATAAATGCAAGTCTTTTTTTTAACCACCTCACTCCCACTCCACGCGGCCAGCTCGAGTGAGGTGAGATCTGCTCACTGAGCACCCAACGGGAATGGAACCCAGAGCCTTGCTGATCGAGTCTCTGGGCACTTCTCAACTGGACCACCCTCCTGGTTGACCCTTCACCCCCCCCCCCTTTTATTGCCGAGCCAAAGCTTCGGAACGTGCGTGAGCATTGCTCCCCCTCACTGACGCTGACGTGCGTTACGTGGCGCCTACCTCGGGAGCCTCTTATCAACAAGAGCAGACATTGACGACGAGATCCAGCACCGCCTCCAGTGCGCCAGTGCAGCCTTCGGCCGCCTGAGGAAGAGAGTGTTCGAAGACCAGGCCTCTCAAAACTGTCACCAAGCTCATGGTCTACAGGGCTGTAGTGATACCCGCCCTCCTGTATGGCTCAGAGACATGGACCATGTACAGTAGACACCTCAAGTCGCTGGAGAAATACCACCAACGATGTCTCCGCAAGATCCTGCAAATCCCCCGAGAGGACAGACGCACCAACGTTAGCGTCCTCGACCAGGCCAACATCCCCGGCATCGAAGCACTGACCACACTCGACCAGCTCCGCTGGGCGGGCCACATTGTCTGCATGCCCCGACACGAGACTCCCAAAGCAAGCGCTCTACTCGGAATTCCTACACGGGAAGCGAGCCCCAGGTGGGCAGAGGAAACGTTACGAGGACCACCCTCAAAGCCTCCCTTGATAAAGTGCAACATCCCCACCGACACCTGGGAGTACCCTGGGCCAAAGACCAGTCCGCCCTCAGTGGAGGAAGTGCATCCGGGAGGGGCGCTGAGCACCTCGAGTCTCGTCGCCGAGAGCGTGCAGAAAGCAAGCGCAGGCAGCGGAAGGAGCGTGCGGCAAACCAGTCCCACCCTCCCCTTCCCTCAACCACTGTCTGTCCCACCTGTGACAGGGACTGTAATTCCTGTATTGGACTGTTCAGTCACCTGAGAACTCACTTTTAGAGTGGAAGCAAGTCCTCCTCGACTCCGAGGGACTGCCTAATGATGACAGTGTGGACACAGGCCGTTCGGCCCAACCGCTCCGTGCCGGGGTTTATGCTCCCCTCGAGCCTCCTCCCGCCCCTCTTCATCTCAGTTTATCACCACGACCTTCTAGTCCTTTCCCGTGTGTTTATCTAGCTTTAAAGCATCTTTGCTACTCGCCTCAACCCCTCCCTGTGGCAGCGAGTTCCACATTCTCACCGCTCTCTGGGTGAAGAAGTTTTCTCCTGAATTTATTCGTGACTTGCTTATATTTTTGCACCCTAGTTTTTTTTTGACCCCCCCCTTCCCTCCACCCCCCCCTCACTAGTGGGGAACACCTCCTCGGCGCCCCCCCCCCCCTCTCGAACCCTTTCGTGATCGCAAAGTCAGCCTCCTCGCTCCTGGAGAACGGAAGAGCTTGGCTCTCGCCGAGAGACTGTCAAGCTGCTGATAACCTCGGTCCCTTGGCTCAAATCTATCGCGCATCTCGAGCCAGAGAGGTTGCGGCGTTAGTGCGGGGTGTGGGGAGGGTGGGCGGGGTTAATCAGCTCGGACCATGCGTGGGAGGAGCCTTGGCAGGATCGGCCAATGGGATTGGCCGTCGTTGACTGGGGGGGGGGGCGGGACGGGGAGGGACTAAGCTCCTTCTTCTGCCGACAGTTCTGGCATCGAGCGCCAGCCAGAGTCGGAGACAGAGGGCGGTGAGTACTGCTTTAATTCCACCCTCAATTCTCACCCCCTGCGGCTCAGCGTTGAGCGAGGCACGCGATCGTCCGCTCTGGCCCGCAGACGGATAGAAATGCCGACGAGCTGGGAACCGCCGGGGAGCGGAGAGACCGAGAGAGGCCGAGTACAGTAATCCCTTAAAAACTAGTGGGCAGGGGCAAAAGAAATCATGGGAAAAGGCGAAAGGGTTTCTGGCTTTCATCGAAAGTGGGCTGGAAGTTATTCTGCAGTTGTATAAACCTTTAGTCAGACCCCCACCCCCCCCCCCCCCACCCGCTCTGGAGTAAACCCGTTCAGTTCTGTCCTGCGCCTCTCGGGAAAGATATATCGGTCTCGGAGGGGGGGTGAACAGCGCAGATTCAGCAGAGCGATACCCGGGGCTGAAGGGGTTAAATTGCGAGGAGCGGTCGCACAGATTGGGCTTGTGTTCCCTCGAGTGTAGAAGATTAAGGAGTGATCTGACCGAGGTGTTTACAACGACTGAAGGAGTTGATGGGGGTGGAGCGAGAGAAAGTGTTTTCTCGGGTGCCAGGAGGTCCAGAACGAAGGGGGCTTATCTTCACCATTGGAGCCCGGCCGTTCAGGGGTGATGTTAGGAAGCACTTCTTCTCACACAGGCAATCTGGAACTCTCTCCCCCACCACCAAAACACTGTCGAGGCTGGGGGAGGGTCACTTGAAAATTTCACAACTGAGATTGACAGATTTTTGTTATGCAAGGGCATTAAGGGTTACGGAACCCCAGGCGGGTAGATAGAGTTAAGTTACAGACCAGCCACGATCGGATTGATTGGCAGAGCAGGCTCCAGGGGCTGAATAGCCTCCTTCCTATCCCCATGAAAGACTGGCATTTATATAGCGCCTTTCACGACCACCGGACGTCTCAAAGCTGCTTTACAGCCAATGAAGTACTTTTTGGAGTCACTGTTGTAATGTGGGAAACGCGGCAGGCAATTTGTGCACAGCAAGCTCCCACACACAGCGATGATCCAGATAATCTGTTTTCATGCCATGTGGATTGAGGGATAAATATTGGCCCCAGGACACCTCCCCTGTTCATCTTCGAAATAGTGGCCATGGGATCTTTTGCGTCCACCTGAGAGAGCAGACAGGGCCTCGGTTTAAAGTCCCATCCGAAAGACAGCACCTCCGACAGTGCGGCACTCCCTCAGTACTGCCCCTCCGACTGTGTGGCACTCCCTCAGTACTGCCCCTCCAATAGAGCAGCGCTCCCTCAGCACTGTCCCTCCGACAGTGCGGCACTCCCTCAGTACTGCCCCTCCGACAGTGCGGCGCTCCCTCAGCACTGCCCCTCCGACAGTGCGGCACTCCCTCAGTGCGGCGCTCCCTCAGTACTGCCCCTCCAACTGTGTGGCACTCCCTCAGTACTGCCCCTCCAATAGAGCAGCGCTCCCTCAGCACTGTCCCTCTGACAGTGCAGCGCTCCCTCAGCACTGTCCCTCCGACAGTGCGGCGCTCCCTCAGCACTGCCCCTCCGACAGTACGGCGCTCCCTCAGCACTGCCCCTCCGACAGTGCGGCACTCCCTCAGCACTGCCCCTCCGACAGTGCGGCACTCCCTCAGTGCGGCGCTCCCTCAGCACTGCCCCTCCGACAGTGCGGCGCTCCCTCAGCACTGCCCCTCCGACAGTGCGGCGCTCCCTCAGTACTGCCCCTCCGACAGTGCGGCGCTCCCTCAACACTGCACTGGGAGTGTCAGCCTGGATTTATGTGCTCAAGTCCCTGGAGTGGGACTCGAACCCACAACCTTCTGACTCCGAGGCGAGAGTGCTACCCACTGAGCCATTGGCTGACACTACGGTCCTGTCCCTTCGCTCCCTTTCATTCTCAAGCCCCATAGGATCTCAGGATGCACTCATACATCTGCAGTCCAATCTTCTCGGATTCTGCGAGACCCCTGTGATCGGGGCGAGGGAGGGTGGGCTGGCAGTCCGCCTCGCCTGCACCCGCTGTGTGTGCCGTGTGACCAGCTCAACAAAAAAACTGTTCCCAGCCTGGACGGGTAGTGGTGGGGGAGGGGGAGGGAAGGGGTTGCGACCTTTGGCCTCAGGGGACCCCAGCATATGTAGGAGGGGAGGGGGGCTGCAAATTAGCCAGGGCTTCCTGCTCCCCATCGCTGTCCAGTGCCCCAGCCCTTTGTGTGTGTGTGGACAGCGGGGGCTGTGGCGGGATCGGAGTCAAATAGCTGGCCAACGCTCATTCTCTGGGCTCATATTGGGCACTAGCACAAAGTGGCTGTGGAACTGTTCCCTACAAGGGTCGGTGCTGTACAGCGAGGGGGTGGGGGGGAATGGGGGTGGGGGGGATGGGGGGGGGAGGATGGAATGGGTAGGGGGGGGGGGGGAGGTCCAAATGGACACACACTCCAGCTCGCTTCTTGACACCCTGTAGGTCTCTGTGACTCTGCGGTTTGTAGACAGAAACTGATCCTGAGCCTCGTGTTCAAAATCCCTCTGTGGCCTCTCGCCCCTCCCTATCTCTGTAACCTCCTCCAGCCCCACAATTCCCCGAGATCTCTGCGCTCCTCTAATTCTGGCCTCTTGTGCCTTTCCCGATTTCAATCGCCCCACCATCGGTGACCGTGCCTTCTGTTGCCTGGGCCCCAAGCTCTGGAACTCCCTCCCTAGACCTCTCCGCCTCTCACTCCCTTCCTTTACGTCATCATCATAGGCAGTCCCTCAGAATCGAGGAAGACTTGCTTCCACTCTAAAAGTGAGTTCTCAGGTGACTGAACAGTCCAATACGGGAATTACAGTCTGTCACAGGTGGGACAGACAGTGGTTGAAGGAAAGGGGAGGGTGGGACTGGTTTGCCGCACGCTCCTTCCGCTGCCTGCGCTTGCTTTCTGCACGCTCTCGGCGACGAGACTCGAGGTGCTCAGCGCCCTCCCGGATGCACTTCCTCCACTGAGGGCGGACTGGTCTTTGGCCAGTGACTCCCAGGTGTCGGTGGGGATGTTGCACTTTATCAGGGAGGCTTTGAGGGTGTCCCTTGTAACGTTTCCTCTGCCCACCTGGGGCTCGCTTGCCGTGTCGGAGTTCCGAGTAGAGCGCTTGCTTTGGGAGTCTCGTGTCGGGGCATGCGGACAATGTGGCCCGCCCAGCGGAGCTGATCGAGTGTGGATAGGATATAGAGGCACTGGAGAGGGTGCAACCAAGATTCACAAGGTTGATACCAGAACTGAGAGATTATAACTATCTTTAAAATTATGAAGGGGTTCGACAGGGCAGACGTAAAGAAGGATATTTCCACTTGTGGGGGAGATCAGAACTCAGGGCCATCAATATAAGATAGTCACTGATAAACCCAATGGGGAATTCAGGAGAAACTTCTTTACCCAGAGAGGGGTGAGAATGTGGAACTCGCTGCCACAGGGAGGGGTTGAGGCGAATAGTATCGATGCATTTAAGGGGAGGCTGGATAAACACATGAGGGAGAAAGGAATAGAGAGATATGGGGATGGAGTGATATGAAAAGGGGTGGGATGAGGCTTGTGTGGAGCATAAACCCCGGCACGGAGCGATGGGCCGAATGGCCAGTTTCTGTGCCGTACATTCTATATAAATCTCTGTAAATTACTCAATTAGATGTTTTCACAGTTCAAGTGCACACAGTTTGAGAATCCATCCACTATTATAATTTGCCAGTGCAGTGTCAGCTGTGGCTCACTGGGCAGCTCTCTCTCTCTCTCGTCTCTGAGTCAGAAGGTTGTGGGTTCAAGTCCCACTCCAGAGGCACAAAAATCCAGGCCGACACTCCCAGTGCAGCGCTGAGGGAGCGCCGCACTGTCGGAGGGGCAGCACTGAGGGAGCGCCGCAGTGCTGAGGGAGCGCCGCACTGTCGGAGGGGCAGCACTGAGGGAGAGCTGCACTGTCGGAGGGGCAGTGCTGAGGGAGCGCCGCACTGTCGGAGGGGCAGCACTGAGGGAGAGCCGCGCTGTCGGAGGGGCGGCACTGAGGGAGCGCCGCACTGTCGGAGGGGCAGCACTGAGGGAGCGCCGCACTGTCGGAGGGGCGGCACTGAGGGATCGCCGCACTGTCGGAGGGGCAGCACTGAGGGAGCGCCGCACTGTCGGAAGGGCAGCACTGAGGGAGCGCCGCACTGTCGGAGGTGCCGTCTTTCGGATGAGATGATAAACCGAGGCCCTGTCTGCTCTCTCAGGTGGATGTTAAAGATCCCACGGCACTATTTTGAAGAAGAGCAGGGGAGTTCTCCTCGATGTCCTGGGGCCAATATTTATCCCTCAATCAACATAACAAAAACAGATTATCTGGGTCATTATCACATTGATGTTTGTGGGAGCTTGCTGTGCGCAAAATTAGCATTTCCCACATTACAACAGTGACCACACTCTCCCAAAAAAGCACTTCATTGGTTGTAAAGCGCTTCGGGATGTCCTGAGGTTGTGAAAGGCGCTATATAAACGCACCTTCTTTCTCCTCTGATATCGCGCTGTCGTGGATGTGAGGATTGTGTTGCTTTGCAGAGTGTGCTGGAGTGGACCAAAGGCCAGTCTCGGCCACAGTGGCAGGGGATAAGCAGCGTGCGTCATTGAGTATCCTGGCTACTCATTGACTGGCGAGGGAGGCCAGCGTGACTCAGTGAAGACACACACAGTCTCCGCCAGGGCCTTTCGTAACACCGCGCACCGCGCTGACCCACGGGCTCAAGACCCCGCCCACGTGTCATCGGCGCTCGCCGCGCCTTGGCTCGTGCCGCTCCGACGGCAGCGTGGAGTTAGCGGCCCGGGCGGGCCTGACATTGGCCGAATAATGAGGCAGCTCCGACTCGTGGTCCTTTGCTCTTCCTCACACCCAGCGGCCGGACTCCCGCTCAGCGAGCACTGGCGGGCGGAGGGAGGGGGGGTCATGGCTGAACGGGAGTTAGGACACGGGCAGCCGAGTTTGGGACTGCACGGGAGGCCGGCCAGGAAGAAGAAGAAAGACTTGCATTTATATAGCGCCTTTCACGGCTACCGGACGCCCCAAAGCACGTTCCAACCCAGACTCCCCACGCGTTAAATATTGTTTCAAAGGTGTGCCATTTCTGTCGCAGCTTTCCCAACCCCAGCACGTCCCAGAACTCTTTACAGCCAACAAAGTACTTTTTGGAGTGCGGTCACTGTTGTAATGTGGGAAACGCCAATTTGCGCACAGCAAGCTCCCACACACAGCCATGTGGTAATGACCCAGGTCATCTGTTTTATTGTGACGTTGATGGAGGGATAGTGTCAGCTCTCTCTCTCTCTCTCTCTCTCTCTCGCCTCTGGGTCAGAAGGTTGTGGGTTCGAGTCCCACTCCAGAGACTTGAGCACAAAATTCAAGGCCAACACTCCCACAGTGCAGTGCTGAGGGAGCGCCGCACTGTCAGAGGGTCAGTGCTGAGGGAGCGCCGCACTGTCGGAGGGGCAGCGCTGAGGGAGCGCCGCACTGTCGGAGGGGCAGCGCTGAGGGAGCGCCGCACTGTCGGAGGGTCAGTGCTGAGGGAGCGCCGCACTGTCGGAGGGTCAGTGCTGAGGGAGCGCCGCACTGTCAGAGGGTCAGTGCTGAGGGAGCGCCGCACTGTCGGAGGGGCAGTGCTGAGGGAGCGCCGCACTGTCGGAGGGGCAGCGCTGAGGGAGCGCCGCACTGTCAGAGGGTCAGTGCTGAGGGAGCGCCGCACTGTCGGAGGGTCAGTGCTGAGGGAGCGCCGCACTGTCGGAGGGGCAGTGCTGAGGGAGCGCCGCACTGTCGGAGGGGCAGCGCTGAGGGAGCGCCGCACTGTCAGAGGGTCAGTGCTGAGGGAGCGCCGCACTGTCGGAGGGGCAGTACTGAGGGAGCGCCGCACTGTCGGAGGTGCCGTCTTTCGGATGAGGCGTTAAACCGAGGCCCCGTCTGCCCTCTCAGGTGGACGTAAAAGATCGCTGTTTACCCTCGGTTGAACATCTCATCCGAAAGACGGCACCTCCGACAGTGCGGCACTCCCTCAGCACTGCACTGGGAGTGCCCGCCTAGACTTTTGTTCTCAAGTCGCTGGAGTGGGACTCGAACCCACAACCTTCTGACCCAGAGGCGAGTGTGCTGCCCACTGAGCCACGGCTGACACTATCCCCCAACTAGCAGTACAAAAATTATCTGGGTCATTTATCACATGGCTGTGTGTGGGAGCTTGCTGTGCGTAAATTGGCGTTTCCCACATAACAACAGTGACTACACTCCCACAGCTGACACAGTGCTGGAGTAGTGCAGCTCTATTTCTGGCTGGGTTAAAGCTCTGAGCCGCTGGGAAGGGTACAGAAAGCTGAATGGAAAATACCATGGGTTCCAGCTGCAGCTTTGGCTAGTCGACAGGTGACAGGGAGTTCAGAGGTTAAAGGTCCTGTTGACGATTTACCTCTCGCTGTTTATTTACCTCAATCCCTTCGGATCAAAGGCTCAAACTGCCCAAAGGTGAAGGTTGCCCCATCCCCACCAGTTTACAGGTCAGCTTGTCATGTGAACCCCGGCCCCAGTGATGATAACTCGCCAACCACGCATCAGCGAGAGGGGGAGGAGTTTTTCCAAAGTGCCGCTGAGCGCCAGAGCTCGTGTCGTTCTGAAAACTTACCCCCAGCTCTGAAATGGAGAAGCCCTGTGATGGTTTGACCGATCGACCACCCTCTGTAAAGTTGAGCTGGCCCAAAGCTCGGCTGACCCAGTGTCCTAACTCGCACCGAGTCCCGCTCGCCCATCACCCCCTGTGCTCGGTGCCCCATGTCCTAACTCGCACCGAGTCCCGCTCGCCCATCACCCTCTGTGCTCGGTGCCCCATGTCCTAACTCGCACCGAGTCCCACTCACCCATCACCCCCTGTGCTCGGTGCCCCATGTCCTAACTCGCACCGAGTCCCGCTCACCCATCACCCTCTGTGCTCGGTGCCCCGTGTCCTAACTCGCACCGAGTCCCGCTCACCCATCACCCCCTGTGCTCGCTGCCCTGTGTCCTAACTCGCACCCAGTCCCGCTCACCCATCACCCCCTGTGCTCGGTGCCCCATGTCCTAACTCGCACCGAGTCCTGCTCGCCCATCACCCTCTGTGCTCGGTGCCCCATGTCCTAACTCGCACCGAGTCCTGCTCGCCCATCACCCTCTGTGCTCGGTGCCCCATGTCCTAACTCGCACCGAGTCCCGCTCGCCCATCACCCCCTGTGCTCACTGCCCCCCGTGTCCTAACTCGCACCGAGTCCCGCTCACCCATCACCCCCTGTGCTCGCTGCCCCATGTCCTAACTCGCACCGAGTCCCGCTCACCCATCACCCCCTGTGCTCGCTGCCCCGTGTCCTAACTCGCACCGAGTCCCGCTCACCCATCACCCCCTGTGCTCGCTGCCCCCGTGTCCTAACTCGCACCGAGTCCTACTCACCCATCACCCCCTGTGCTCGCTGCCCCGTGTCCTAACTCGCACCGAGTCCCGCTCACCCATCACCCCCTGTGCTCGCTGCCCCCGTGTCCTAACTCGCACCGAGTCCCGCTTACCCATCACCCCCTGTGCTCGCTGCCCCCGTGTCCTAACTCGCACCGAGTCCTACTCACCCATCACCCCCTGCGCTCGCTGCCCCGTGTCCTAACTCGCACCGAGTCCCGCTTACCCATCACCCCCTGTGCTCGCTGCCCCCGTGTCCTAACTCGCACCGAGTCCCGCTCACCCATCACCCCCTGCGCTCGCTGACCTACATTGGCTCCGCTGGGCGGGCCACATTGTCCGCATGCCCGACACGAGACTCCCAAAGCAAGCGCTCTACTCGGAATGCCAACACGGCAAACGAGCCCCAGGCGGGCAGAGAAAAAGTTACAGGGACAACCTCAAAGCCTCCCTGATCAAGTGCACCATCCCCACCGACACCTGGGAGTCCCTGGCCAAAGACCAGTCCGCCCTAAGTGGAGGAAGTGCATCCGGGAGGGCGCTGAGCACCTCGGGTCTCAAGGGAGTGCAGCGAAGGTTCACCAGACTGATTCCCGGGATGGCGGGACTGACATATGAAGAAAGACTGGATCGACTAGGCTTATATTCACTGGAATTTAGAAGAATGAGAGGGGATCTCATAGAAGCATATAAAATTCTGACGGGATTGGACAGGTTAGATGCAGGAAGAATGTTCCCGATGTTGGGGAAGTCCAGAGCCAGGGGTCACAGTCTAAGGATAAGGGGTAAGCCATTTAGGACCGAGATGAGGAGAAACTTCTTCACTTCAGAGAGTGGTGAACCTGTGGAATTCTCTACCACAGAAAGTTGTTGAGGCCAGTTCGTTAGATATATTCAAGAGGGAGTGAGATGTGGCCCTTACGGCTAAAGGGATCAGGGGGTATGGAGAGAAAGCAGGAATGGGGTACTGAAGTTGCATGATCAGCCATGATCATATTGAATGGCGGTGCAGGCTCGAAGGGCCGAATAGCCTACTCCTGCACCTATTTCCTATGTTTCTATGTCTCAGTGCCGAGAGCATGCAGGAACCAAGGA
Organism: Pristiophorus japonicus; assembly: GCF_044704955.1. NCBI lineage: Eukaryota > Metazoa > Chordata > Chondrichthyes > Pristiophoridae > Pristiophorus > Pristiophorus japonicus. The sequence continues at coordinate 88,574,725 of NC_091996.1, read as the reverse complement.
GCGTGTGGCAAACCAGTCCCACCCACCCTTTCCCTCAACCACTGAATGTCCCACCTGTGACGGGGACTGTGGTTCCCGTATTGGACTGTTCAGCCACCTGAGGACTCACTTTCAGAGTGGAAGCGAGTCTTCCTCGATTCCGAGGGACGGCCTGTGATGATGAGGCTGGGGTGCGATGGGGTTACACAGCCCGATCAGCGCTTTCGGAGTAGCACTGTTCCGGGAAAGCCAGTCATTGTGGGAGCAACGCCCAGCTGCAGAGAGTGTCACTCCCACGGATAACGGGCTGCACATTGAGCACCACTTCAATATCGCACGGCATCCACCCTCCTCCGCACAACATCCCCACTTGTGCTCCGAGCAGATAGGGCAAAGGTGAAGCAGAGTGCACGCGGCCAGCACTTGGCCCACCCAAGCAAGGCTGTAACGTCTTTCCCGGCCACGTTTAGACTCTGGGCCCACTCTGTGAAACTGAGCACGATCCAGCGGGCCTGGCGAAAAGGCCAGGTCAATGTCACGAGCTTTTAAAAAAAAAAATCCGTTCCTGGGATCTGGGCAAAAGCCAGCATTTATTGCCCATCCCTTTGAGAATGAGTTGTGGTGGTGAGCCGCCTTCTTGAACCGCTGCAGTCCGTGTGGTGAAGGTGCTCCCACAGTGCTGTTAGGGAGGGAGTTGAGAGGGAATTTCTTCTCCCAGAGGGTTGTGAATCTGTGGAATTCTCTGCCCAGGGAAGCAGTTGAGGCTAGCTCATTGAATGTATTCAAGTCACAGATAGATAGATTTTTAACCAATAAGGGAATTAAGGGTTACGGGGAGCGGGCGGGTAAGTGGAGCTGAGTCCACGGCCAGATCAGCCGTGATCTTGTTGAATGGCGGAGCAGGCTCGAGGGGCTAGATGGCCTACTCCTGTTCCTAGTTCTTATGTTCTTATGTTCTTAGTTCCAGGATTCTGACCCAGCGACGATGTATTTGCTTCATGGGTTCTTTGCTTAAGAATTCATAGCAACACATTGCTATTAAGAACTAGTTGGTTTATCAGCAAAATCATCGTCATAGGCAGTCCCTCGGAATCGAGGAAGACTTGCTTCCACTCTAAAAGTGAGTTTTCAGGTGGCTGAACAGTCCAATACGGGAATTCCAGTCTCTGTCACAGGTGGGACAGACAGTGGTTGAGGGAAGGGGTGGGTGGGACTGGTTTGCCGCACGCTCCTTCCGCTGCCTGCGCTTGGTTTCTGCACGCTCTCGGCGACGAGACTCGAGGTGCTCAGCGCCCTCCAGGATGCACTTCCTCCACTTAGGGCGGACTGGTCTTTGGCCCAGGGACTCCCAGGTGTCGGTGGGGATGTTGCACTTTATCAGGGAGGCTTTGAGGGTGGTCCCTGTAACGTTTCCTCTGCCCACCTGGGGCTTGCTTGCCGTGTAGGAGTTCCGAGTAGAGCGCTTGCTTATTAGCAAAAGGTTTAACAACCGCACGACACATTACCAGTTCATCCACCAGGCTCACAACCACCTGCCCCATCGTGGATCCCCCGAACCCAACTGGCCGGGGTTTTATTGAGTCTTGTGAACATCACGTGACTGGCTAAGCCACTCCCAACTCAACAGCTCTACAAACCTGTGAGGCAGGCCCACGGGTGCGTACATTACACCAGCGACGATGAAGGAACGGCCAATATATTTTCAAGTCGGGACGGTGTGAGACTGGGAGGGGAACATGGAGGTGGTGGTGTTCCCATGCGCCTGCTGCCCTTGTCCTTCTAGGGGGGAGAGGTCGCGGGTTTGGGAGGTGCTGCCGAAGAAGCCTTGGCGAGTTGTTGCAGTGCATCTTGTAGATGGTACACACTGCAGCCAGGGGGCGCCGGTGGTGGAGGGAGTGAATGTTGAAGGTGGTGGGTAGCGTGCCCATCGAGCGGGCTGCTTTGTCCTGGATGGTGTCGAGCTTCTCGAGTGTTGTTGGAGCTGCACTCATCCAGGCAAGTGGAGAGTGTTCCATCACACTCCTGACTTGTTGGTTGGACGTACAATGGGTCAACAGGCGGGCATGGTGGAAGGGCCAGGACGGGGGTAACGAGGGGTCAGCAGGGCGTGAAACTGGGCAGCATTGAACGGGCACAGTGAGAGCGGGTCAGCAGGACGTACTGACCCAGCATTGGCACCGGCGTGGCAGGCTCTGTCACTGGACTACTAAACGTGGCATTCGAAGGTCGTAGGTCAGGGGTCACCAAACCTGGATGGACATATTCTTGGAAGTTTTATCACATGACCTCCCGGCTCCAAGCACCCCCACCCAGTCAAACAACCTCTTCCCCATTTTCCATACGTACCCCGACGATTTTTCCCCAGGGATATTCTCCCAGCTGTCCCCGGGGGGGGGGGGGGGGGGGGTAACACCTGGAGATTCCAGGATAAGCCTGGGTGCTTGGCGATGCGACCCTGGGGTCAAATCCTGCTACACAATCTGAAATGTCCAATCCCGATCTGCGCTGGTGTCCCGATACTTGACTCGGTGCCAAGCGCTTGCCGGAGACTCCCGGAGTGCCGGCTCAGGGGGCACGGCCTAGCGGCAAACCGGCCCGAGGCTCGGTGTCTGACTCAAAGTCACCCTCCGGGAACCCCCCGCACAGCCTTGCCTCACGTCTTGCGATGAAACGCCACAAACGGCAGTCGGCGGATCAAAGACCTTAAAAGGGGGGGGGAATTTTCCGCTCCGTTTTACGCCCCGGAGCGACCGCCTGGGAAATCGGGGCGGGCCGACCCTCCCGACAGCGGAGAGGTGAGCGACGGACTCCTGAGGTAAGTGCGATCGTTTGTTCTTTTAATTCTTTTTGCGATTTGTGTGGTGGGGGTGGGCTATTGTATTGGGAATGTTTTTGTGAGGGTTATTTTTCTCCCCCCCCCCCCACCCCCCCCCCCAGGTGTCTCCGGGAGCGCTCCCGGCCCAGCTCTTTAGCTCGGGAGTATCCCACGCTAGCGCCCCGAGAGAGGTGTACAACGCCTCACTTAGCCCTGCGCCCCCGGACTCAGGGCCCAAACTCACCCACTGAGGCGCAAACTGTTCTCGGGCGCTAACTTTACCGCCCCGTCGCCCCGAGACCATCAAAGCCGAAAAACTAACCCCATTGTATCTCTCAAGAAGCCCAAAAGCGCTTTACAGCCAAAGAAGCTCGTTTTTGGAGTGTAGTCACGTAGGAAATGCGGCAGGCAATTTGCGCACAGCAAGCTCCCACAGCATTGATATAAATAACCGACTTGATTGTTTTTTTTGATTGAAGGATAAATATTGGGCCCCCAGGACACCGTGGAGAACTCCCCCTGCTCTTCTTCCAAATAGTGGCTGTGGGATCTTTTACGTCCACCCGAGATAGTGCCTCGCGTCTCATCCGAAAGAGGACGCCTCCGACAGTGCGGCGCTCCCTCAGTACTGCCCCTCCGACAGTGCGGCGCTCCCGCAGTACTGCCCCTCCGACAGTGCAGGGCTCCCTCAGCACTGCTCCTCCGACAGTGCGGCGCTCCCTCAGCACTGCCCCTCCGACAGTGCGGCGCTCCCTCAGTACTGTCCCTCCGACAGTGCGGCGCTCCCTCAGTACTGCCCCTCTGACAGTGCGGCGCTCCCGCAGTACTGCCCCTCCGACAGTGCAGGGCTCCCTCAGCACTGTCCCTCCGACAGTGCGGCGCTCCCTCAGTACTGCCCCTCCGACAGTGCGGCGCTCCCTCAGTACTGCCCCTCCGACAGTGCGGCGCTCCCTCAGTACTGCCCCTCCGACAGTGCGGCGCTCCCTCAGTACTGCCCCTCTGACAGTGCGGCGCTCCCTCAGTACCGCCCCTCCGACAGTGCGGCGCTCCCTCAGTACCGCCCCTCCGACAGTGCGGCGCTCCCTCAGTACCGCCCCTCCGACAGTGCGGCGCTCCCTCAGTACCGCCCCTCCGACAGTGCGGCGCTCCCTCAGTACCGCCCCTCCGACAGTGCGGCGCTCCCTCAGTACTGCCCCTCCGACAGTGCGGCGCTCCCTCAGTACTGCCCCTCCGACAGTGCGGCGCTCCCTCAGTACCGCCCCTCCGACAGTGCGGCGCTCCCTCAGTACCGCCCCTCCGACAGTGCGGCGCTCTCTCAGCTACGATGAGTGGGCCTCCCCCTCCCCGCACAAGCTGGTGCCCCTGGGGCATTACCCCATAGATCGGTGCCAAGACTATGGCCAGAGATTGTGAACTCACCAATTCCCTATACCAGAAACTCCTGCTCTTACAACAGGAGAAAATAATTGGGTTCAATTTGAAAATTCTCCTTGTGTTCAAATCCCTCCGTGGCCCTCACCCCCTCCCCATCTCTGTAATCTCCTCCGGCCCCACAACCCCCCCAAGATCTCTGCCCTCCTCTAATTCTGCCCTCTTGACCATCCCTGATTATAATCGCTCCACCATCGGTGGCCGTGCCTTCTGTTGCCTGGGCCCCAAGCTCTGGAACTCCCTCCCTAAAACTCTCCGCCTGTCTCCCCTCCTTTTAAGACGTTCCTTAAAACCGACCATTTCGACCCAGCTTCTGGTAACCTGCCCCGAATAACTCTTTACGTGGCTCGGGGTGTCAAATTTGGCCTGATTACACCCCCGTGAAGGGCCTTGGACGCGTTTTATTACGTTAAAGGCGCGATGTACCACACCTCAAAGGTGCTTGGTTGGCTGTAAAGCGCTGTGGGACGGCCCGTGGTCGTACAAGGCGCCACAGAAATGCAAGCCTGTCCTTCTTTGCGAGACGCTGTTGTTGTCGATTGTGAGGGTGTGCGGAATGTTGCAGAACATTCTGCCTGCCGGGGCAGTGCCCGGCCACATCAGCGACGCCGCCAAGCCTTTGGACAGGAGCCATACCTCCAGACTCGTCTATTCCAACGCTTGCTTTATGTAAGCCAATGACCGAGGACAGGGGGAGGAACGGAACAGTGTTTGCTGGGAGCGATTGAGCCGCTGACCAACTTTGGCGGTGACGTTGTTTGAGGGATAGATACTGGCCTGCAGCGCACCGGGGAGAACTCCCCTGCTCTTGTTCGAAATAGTGGCCGCGGGGTCCATTGCGGGAACTGATAACAAAGTCGCAGGGACAGAGAAAGATATCCCCTCCCTCCAACGCGCAGTATCAGAGGGGGCCCAGCGCTGGGCGAGGCCACTGCTCCTGCCAACTGCGAATTGTGACCTGCCTCGTCTCAGGCAAGAGATGGCGAGTGGCTTTCAACCGAAGTAGAAAACCAGCTTCGAAAGTGTCGGAGTCCCGATTGGCTAAAGAAAGACCTGTATTTATATCACCATGGCCCAGGTGAGGCCATTCAATACGATCAGGGCTGATCCGATCATGGACTCAGCTCCACTTCCCCGCCCGCTCCCCTTATCCTCTCATCGTTTAAGAAACTGTCTATTTCTCTCTTAAATGTATTCAATGTCCCGGCTTCCACAGCTCTCTGAGGCAGTGAATTCCACAGATTTACAACCCCCTGAGAGAAGAAATTTCTCCTCATCTCAGTTTTAAATGGGCGGCCCCTTATTCTAAGATCATGCCCCCTAGTTCTATTCTCCCCCATCAGTGGAAACATCCTCTCTGCATCCACCTTGTCAAGCCCCCTCATAATCTTATACGTTTTGATAAGATCACCTCCCATTCTTCTGAATTCCAATGAGTAGAGGCCCAACCTACTCAACCTTTCCTCATAAGTCAACACCCCTCATCCCCGGGATCAACCCAGTGAACCTTCTCTGAACTGCCTCCACAGCAAGTATATCCTTTCGTAAATACGGAGACCAAAACTGCACGCAGTACTCCAGGTGTGGCCTCACCAAGACCCTGTACAGCTGTAGCAAGACTTCCCTGCTTTTATACTCCATCCCCTTTGCAATAAAGGCCAAGATTCCATTGGCCTTCCTGTTCTTAGTGGCCGTGGCATCTGTTGCATCCGCCTGAGAGAACAGGCGTGTTTGCGTCTCATCCGAAAGGCGGCACCTCTGACAGGGCAGCGCTGGCACAGGGGAGCGTCGGCCCGGGTAATGTGCCCGAGTCTCTGGCGCGACTAGAAATGCTCAGCCCGCAGTAATTACCGCCTTCTATCTGTCCAGGGTCACACGGAGTCTGGGAGACCGAGGAGAATGGAATCGTTCAGATCTGTGCTATCGACTGTGGTAAGATCCTAACCTCGACACCTTTGGCTCCCGCTGGCGTTCGGCGCGCACAGGCTCGCGCCCACCGTTGGCCATTCTTCACGCCCGGGCTATTCGACTGTGGGAGGAATCGCCGTCGCGTCTGATCTTTGCTCTAACCGGGTGGGGGGCGGGGGAGGAGGGGGGGCGGGGCGGGAATACTGGTTAAATTCCTCTTCTCTACTGCTCGGTGGAGGGGGCGGTGGGGAGGTACTGAGATCAATTGAGGTCCCACCATCGATCCAATCTGGGACCTTCCTTGTCCGAATTCCGTGGCGCCCTCTTCAATCCCGACCCCATATCCTCTCCATCGCAAAGACCGCCTGCTTCCACCTCTGTATTATTCACCCGTCTCCGCCCCCACTCCCCCCCCGCCCCCCCACCTCAGCTCAAATCCTGCTGAAACCCCTACCTCAGCCTTTGTTACCTCCAGACATGACTATCCCAATGTTCTCCTGGCCGGCCACCAACCTTCCACGCTCCGTCAACTTCAGCTCATCCCAAACTTTGCCGCTCCGCATCTCAATCTGTCCCATTTCACCCAATCACCTCCCCCCGCCCCTCCCCCACCCCCACCCTCAACCTCCTGGGCTCGCTGACCTACATTGACTCCCGGTCCGGCAACGCCTCGATTTTAAAATTCTCCATCCTCGTGTTCCGATGCCCCCGTGGCCCTCACCCCCTCCCTATCTCTGTAACCTCCTACAACCTTTTGCAAACTATGCACTCCCCGATTTTAATCGCTCCACCATTGGTGGCCGTGCCTTCAGCAGCCTGGGTCCTGAGCTCTGGAACTCCCTGCCTGAACCTCTCCCCGGTCTCTTCTCCTTTAATACGTTCCTTAAAACCTAGCTCTTTGACTGAATTTTGATCACCTGCGCTAATATTTCTTTACGTGGCACGGTGTCAAATCCCGTTTGGAAACAACAACAACTTGTATTTATATAGCGCCTTTAACGTAGTGAAACGTTCCAGGAGTGTTATGTGATAGCAATTTGACACCGAGCCGCATAAGTAGAAGTTAGCGCAGGTGACCAAAAGCTTGGTCAAAGAGGTCGGTTTTAAGGAGCGTCTTGAAGCAGGAAAGAGAGGTAGAGAGGTTTAGGGAGGGAGTTTCAGAGCTTGGGGCCCAGGCTACAGAAGGCACGGCCACCGATGGTGGAGCGATTATAGTCAGGGATGCTCAAGAGGGCAGAATTAGAGGAGTGCAGACATCTCGGGGGGTTGTGGGGCTGGAGGAGATTACAGAGATAGGGAGGGGGCGAGGGCCATGGAGGGATTTGTAAACAAGGATGGGAATTTTTAAATCGGGGCGTTGCTTAACCGGGAGCCAATTTCGGTCAGCGAGCACAGAGGGTGATGGGTGAGCGGGACTCGGTGAGAGTTAGGACACGGGGCAGCGAGCACAGGGGGTGATGGGTGAGTGGGACTTGGTGCGAGTTAGGACACGGGGCAGCGAGCACAGGGGGTGATGGGTGAGCGGGACTCGGTACGAGTTAGGACACGGGGCAGCGAGCACAGGGGGTGATGGGTGAGCGGGATTCGGTGCGAGTTAGGACACAGGGCAGCGAGCACAGGGGGTGATGGGTGAGCAGGACTCGGTGTGAGTTAGGACACGGGGCAGCGAGCACAGGGGGTGATGGGTGAGCGGGATTCGGTGCGAGTTAGGACACGGGGCAGCGAGCACAGGAGGTGATGGGTGAGCGGGACTCGGTGCGAGTTAGGACACGGGGCAGCGAGCACGGGGGTTGATGGGTGAGCGGGACTCGGTGCGGGTTCATCATCATAGAAACATAGAGAAACATAGAAAATAGGTGCAGGAGTAGGTCATTCGGCCCTTCGAGCCTGCACCACCATTCAATAAGATCGTGGCTGATCATTCACCTCAGTACCCCTTTCCTGCTTTCTCTCCATACCCCTTGATCCCTTTAGCTGTAAGGGCCACATCTAACTCCCTCTTGAATATATCTAACGAACTGGCCTCAACAACTCTCTGCGGCAGGGAATTCCACAGGTTAACAACTCTCTGAGTGAAGAAGTTTCTCCTCATTTCAGTCCTAAATGGCCTACCCCTTATCCTAAGACTGTGTCCCCTGGTTCTGGACTTCCTCAACATCGGGAACATTCTACCCGCATCTAACCTGTTCCGTCCCGTCAGAATCTTATATGTTTCTATGAGATCCCCTTTCATCCTTCTAAACTCCAGTGTATAAAGGCCCAGTCGATCCAGTCTCTCCTCATATGTTAGTCCTGCCATCCCGGGAATCAGTCTGGTGAACCTTCGCTGCACTCCCTCAATAGCAAGAACGTCCTTCCTCAGATTAGGATGTTTCCAGTAAAGTGGACAAAGGAGAACCAGTTGATGTGGTATATTTGGACTTTCAGAAGGCTTTAGACAAGGTCCCACACAAGAGATTAATGTGCAAAGTTAAAGCACATGGGATTGGGGGTAGTGTGCTGACGTGGATTGAGAACTGGTTGTCAGACAGGAAGCAAAGAGTAGGAGTAAACGGGTACTTTTCAGAATGGCAGGCAGTGACTAGTGGAGTGCCGCAAGGTTCTGTGCTGGGGCCCCAGCTGTTTACATTGTACATTAATGATTTAGACGAGGGGATTAAATGCAATATCTCCAAATTTGCGGATGACACTAAGTTGGGTGGCAGTGTGAGCTGCGAGGAGGATGCTATTAGGCTGCAGAGTGACTTGGATAGGTTAGGTGAGTGGGCAAATGCATGGCAGATGAAGTATAATGTGGATAAATGTGAGGTTATCCACTTTGGTGGTAAAAACAGAGAGACAGACTATTATCTGAATGGTGACAGATTAGGAAAAGGGGAGGTGCAACGAGACCTGGGTGTCATGGTACATCAGTCATTGAAGGTTAGCATGCAGGTACAGCAGGCGGTTAAGAAAGCAAATGGCATGTTGGCCTTCATAGCGAGGGGATTTGAATACAGGGGCAGGGAGGTGTTGCTACAGTTGTATAGGTCCTTGGTGAGGCCACACCTGGAGTATTGTGTACAGTTTTGGTCTCCTAACTTGAGGAAGGACATTCTTGCTATTGAGGGAGTGCAGCGAAGATTCACCAGACTGATTCCCGGGATGGCGGGACTGACCTATCAAGAAAGACTGGATCAACTGGGCTTGTATTCACTGGTGTTCAGAAGAATGAGAGGGGACCTCATAGAAACGTTTAAAATTCTGACGGGTTTAGACAGGTTAGATGCAGGAAGAATGTTCCCAATGTTGGGGAAGTCCAGAACCAGGGGTCACAGTCTAAGGATAAGGGGTAAGCCATTTAGGACCGAGATGAGGAGAAACTTCTTCACCCAGAGAGTGGTGAACCTGTGGAATTCTCTACCACAGAAAGTAGTTGAGGCCAATTCACTAAATATATTCAAAAGGGAGTTAGATGAAGTCCTTACTACTCGGGGGATCAAGGGTTATGGCGAGAAAGCAGGAATGGGGTACTGAAGTTTCATGTTCAGCCATGAACTCATTGAATGGCGGTGCAGGCTAGAAGGGCTGAATGGCCTACTCCTGCACCTATTTTCTATGTTTCTAAAACTGAACACAATATTCCAGGTGAGGCCTCACCAAGGCCCTGTACAACTGCAGTAAGACCTCCCTGCTCCTACACTCAAATCCCCTCGCTATGAAGGCCAACATGCCATTTGCCTTCTTCACCGCCTGCTGTACCTGCATGCCAACTTTCAATGACTGATGTACCATGACACCCAGGTCTCGTTGCACCTCCCCTTTTCCTAATCTGCCGCCATTCAGATAATATTCTGTCTTCGTGTTTTTGCCCCCAAAGTGGATAACCTCACATTTATCCACATTATACTGTATCTGCCATGTATTTGCCCACTCACCTAACCTGTCCAAGTCACCCTGCAGCCTCTTAGCATCCTCTTCACAGCTTACACTGCCACCCAGTTTAGTGTCATCTGCAAACTTGGAGATATTACACTCAATTCCTTCATCTAAATCATAGGCAGGCTGTCGGAATCGAGGAAGACTTGCTTCCACTCTTAAAATGAGTCCTTAGGTGACTGAATAGTCCAATACGGGAATTACAGTTCCTGTCACAGGTGGGACAGACAGTGGTTCAGGGAAAGGGAGGGTGGGACTGGTTTGCCGCACGCTCCTTCCGCTGCCTGCGCTAGATTTCTGCACGCTCTCGGCGATGAGACTCGAGGTGCTCAGCACCCTCCCGGATGCACTTCCTCCTCTTAGGGCGGTCTTTAACCAGGGACTCCCAATTAGGACACAGGGCAGCGAGCACAGGGGGTGATGGGTGAGCGGGACTCAGTACGAGTTAGGACACGGGGCAGCGAGCACAGGGGGTGATGGGTGAGCGGGACTCGGTACGAGTTAGGACACGGGGCAGCGAGCACAGTGGGTGATGGGTGAGCGGGACTCGGTGCGAGTTAGGACACGGGGTCAGCGAGCACAGGGGGTGATGGGTGAGCGGGACTCGGTGCGAGTTAGGACACGGGTCAGCGAGCACAGGGGGTGATGGGTGAGCGGGACTCGGTGCGAGTTAGGACACGGGTCAGCGAGCACAGGGGGTGATAGGTGAGCGGGACTCGGTGCGAGTTAGGACACGGGGCAGCGAGCACAGGGGGTGATGGGTGAGCGGGACTCGGTGCCAGTTCGGACACGGGGGCAGTGAGCACAGGGGGTGATGGGTGAGCGGGACTCGGTGCGAGTTAGGACACGGGGGCAGCGTGCACAGGGGGTGATGGGTGAGCGGGACTCGTTGCGAGTTAGGACACGGGGTCAGCGAGCACAGGGGGGGTGATGGGTGAGCGGGACTTGTTGCGAATTAAGACTGCCGAGTTTTGGATCGCCTCTAGCTTACGTGGGGTAGAATGTGGGAGGCCGGCCAGGAGTGCGTTGGAGCAGTCAAGGCTGGAGGTAACAAAGGCACGGATGAGGGTTTCAGCAGCGGATGAGCTGAGGCAGGAGCGGAGACGGGCGAGGTGGAAATAGGCGGGTCTTAATCATGCTGCGGATATGTAGAAAGCTCATTTCAGGGTCAAAACATGACACCAGGGTCACGCAGAGTTAAGACCTTCCTTAAAACCTACCTTTTTGACCAGGAATTTTGATCACCTGCCCTAATACCTCCTTACGTAGCTCGGTGTTAAACGCTGTTTGACAGTCGCTCCTGTGAAGCGCCTCGGGACATTTGACCGAGTTAAATGCTTGCGTCCGGCAGGGCGAGAAATACGACTCCTACACATTCTACAAGCGGCAGCCGTTGGATGACGGGGAAACGGACAGCATGGAGGTGAAATTGGCAGAGGAGGAGATGGACGGGCCTTCAGTCAGGAGCGAGATGGTGGCCCTGGTCATGAGGAAGCCCAAGAACAAGAAGAAGGCTGTGGTCTACCTGGTGCTGATCTCCCTGCTGCTACTCGTTGTCGGTAAGTGGTCAGGGCCCTCCTCTCCCCTCCCCTCGGTCCCGGTTTAGGAAGCAGGAGCAGGCCCATGTGGCCCCACCGGCCCGTACAGGGGCCACAATGGAGAAGTTTGCAGACGGAGCAAAAAGTTGGCCGTGTGGTTGACGCTGCGGAGGCAAGCTCCAGGAAGGTGTCGATGAACTGGTCGGGTGGGGGCAGAGCAGCGGCAAATGGCTCTTAATCCGGAGAAGTGTGAGGTAATGCATTTGGGGAGGGGCTAACACGGCAAGGGGAACACACATTAAATGGGAGGACACTGAGAAGTGTAGAGGAACACAGGGACCTGGGAGCGCAGGTCCACAGATCCCTGAAGGTAGCAGGCCAGGTAGAGAAGGTGGTTAAGAAGGCATACGGGATACTTGCCTTTATTAGCCGAGGCATAGCATACAAGAGTAGGGAGGTTATGCTTGAACTGTATAAAACACTGATTAGGCCACAGCTGGAGTACTGCGTGCAGTTCTGGTCACCACATTACAGGAAAGATGTGATCGCACTGGAGCGGGTGCAGAGGAGATTTACCAGGATGTTGCCGGGACTGGAGAATTTTAACTGTGAGGGAAGATTGGATAGACTGGGGTTGTTTACTTTGGAACAGAGGAGGCTGAGGGGAGACCTTATTGAGGTGTATAAAATTATGAGGGGCCTGGATAGAGTGGGTAGGAAGGACCTGTTTCCCTTAGCAGAGGGGTCAACAACCAGGGGGCATAGATTGAAAGTAATTGGGGGGAGGTTTAGAGGGGATTTGAGGGGAAATGTCTTCACCCAGAGGGTGGTGGGGGTCTGGAACTCACGGCCTGAAAGGGTGGTAGAGGCAGAAACCCTCACCACATTTAAAAAGTACTTGGATGTGCGCCTGAAGTGCCGTAACCTGCAGGGCTACGGACCGAGAGCGGGAAAGTGGGATTAGGCCGGGTGGCTCTTTGTCGGCCGGCACGGACACGATGGGCCGAAATGGCCTCCTTCTGTACCGGTAATTTTCCTTTGATTCTATGTTGTGCCTTTCCGTGACTGAGATATCCCTTGCCTGACCGGGGGCTCTTGTCCGCGAGCCTCAGCAACCTTCGCCCAGTTGCCGCTCTTTGACGGGAGCGGCTAGTTCTCCGCGTTTTCCCCGCCGTTACAAAAATGGCCGCCCTTCATTGGCGCCAGCTATGGCTCGGGCAGTAGCATTGTCTCTCTCGCGCCTCATGGGCCTCATGGGTTCGAGCCCCACTCCAGAGACTTGAGCGCATAATCTAGGCCGAGACTGCCAGCACCAATACCGAGGGAGCGCCGCACTGCCGGAGGTGCCGTCTTTCGGATGAGACGCTAAACCGAGGCCCCGTCTGCCCTCTCGGGTGGGTGTAAAACTTCCCACGGCCAATACTCCAAAGAAGAGCAGGGGGAGTTCTCCCCGGTGTCCTGTGGCCAATATTGATCCCTCAAAACAACATGGTTGATCGATTATAATCAGCGAAGCTCAAGAGGGCAGAATTTACGGAGCGCAGACATCTCGGGGGGGTTGTGGGGCTGGAGGAGATTACAGAGATAGGGAGGGGGCGAGGGCCATGGAGGGATTTGAACACAAGGATGAGAATTTTGAAATCGAGGCGTTGCTTACCCGGGAGCCAATGTCGGTCAGCGAGCACAGGGGGTGATGGGTGAGCGGGACTCGGTGCGAGTTAGGACACGGGGTCAGTGAGCACAAGGGGTGATGGGTGAGCAGGACTCGGTGCGAGTTAGGACACGGGGCAGCGAGCACAGGGGGTGATGGGTGAGCGGGACTCGGTGTGAGTTAGGACACGGGGCAGCTTGCACAGGGGGTGATGGGTGAGCAGGACTCGGTGTGAGTTAGGACACGGGGCAGCGTGCACAGGGGGTGATGGGTGAGCAGGACCCGGTGCAAGTTAGGACACGGGGCAGCGAGCACAGAGGATGATGGGTGAGCGGGACTCGGTGCGAGTTAGGACACGGGGCAGCGTGCACAGGGGGTGATGGGTGAGCAGGACCCGGTGCGAGTTAGGACACGGGGCAGCGAGCACAGGGGGTGATGGGTGAGTTTGACTCGGTGCGAGTTAGGACACGGGGCAGCGAGCACAGGGGGTGATGGGTGAGCGGGACTCGGTGCGAGTTAGGACTCGGGGCAGCCGAGTTTTGGATCACCTCTAGTTTACGTAGAAACATAGAAACATAGAAAATAGGTGCAGGAGTAGGCCATTCGGCCCTTCGAGCCTGCACCACCATTCAAAATGATGATGGCTGATCATTCACCTCAGTACCCCTTTCCTGCTTTCTCTCCATACCGTGGGGTAGAACGTGTGAGGCCGGCCAGGAGTGCGTTGGAATAGTCAAGCCTAGAGGTCATCATCACCATAGGCAGTCCCTCGGAATCGAGGAAGACTTGCTTCCACTCTAAAAGTGAGTTCTCAGGTGACTGAACAGTCCAATACGGGAATTACAGTCTCTGTCACAGGTGGGACAGACAGTGGTTGAGGGAAGGGGAGGGTGGGACTGGTTTGCCGCATGCTCCTTCCGCTGCCTGCGCTTGCTTTCTGCACGCTCTCGGCGACGAGACTCGAGGTGCTCAGCGCCCTCCCGGATGCACTTCCTCCACTTAGGGCGGACTGGTCTTTGGCCCAGGGACTCCCCAGGTGTCGGTGGGGATGTTGCACTTTATCAGGGAGGCTCTGAGAGTTTCAGAGAGTCTGGAGGTAACAAAGGCACGGATGAGGGTTTCAGCAGCGGGTGAGCTGAGGCAGGGGCGGAGACGGGCGATGTGAGGGAGGTGGAAATAGGCGGTTTTAGTTATGGTGCGGACATGTGGTCGGAAGCTCATTTCAGGGTCATATATGACACCAAGGGTTGCGAACAGTCCGGGTCAGACAGGGAACCCTGGAGCTTTCTCTACCCTGCTTTGATTTTCTGTCACTCTCTCTTTTACCCCACGCAGCTTTCCTCCTGGGATATGTCAGCACTCGCAAGGCCTGCAAGTCCTGCATGGAACTCAATCCAGAGTGCGTGGCCATCAGCAATGAGGAGGATTATGATTGGCAGAAAACGAGCCCCGATGCGGAGGACGTCCTGTACTGGAATGACCTCAAGACCATGCTCAGCAAGTACCTCAACGAGAAGGCGATCACCGACAACACCAGGTTGGCCTCGCTCGTTGTCTCTTACCGAAAATGTTATCCGGTTATCCCGTCCTCGTCGCCAAATGTTATACTTTCAGTACGACATCACAAACACACAGGCTCTAAGATGGCTGATAACTTTAGGAAGCCCTGTCAGGTGACCTGGACTATCTATTCTCATAAACAGCACCGGCTGGAGTGCCACAGTAACCCACTGGTTGGAGCAATATATATTACACCGCACACACAGGCCGTTCGGCCCCGCTAGTCCGTGCCGACGTTTATGCTCCCCGCCAAGGCCGGGTTCGGGGCCTGCTGGGTCTGGGGCAAACTGATCCACATGGGTCGATAGTTCTGTTTGTTCATGGTCACGACATGACATATATGATTCTGATCCTGAGTATGAAAACATAGACCGGTATATTCAACAATGAAAGTATACAGGTACATTAATGTATATAGGTACTTCTGTATATCGGTACATTAGTGTTTATAGGTACTTCTGTATATCGGTACATTAGTGTATATAGGTACATTAATGTATATAGGTACTTCTGTATATTGGTACATTAGTGTTTATAGGTACTTCTGTATATCGGTACATTAGTGTATATAGGTACTTCTGTATATTGGTACATTAGTGTTTATAGGTACTTCTGTATATCGGTACATTAGTGTATATAGGTACATTAATGTATATAGGTACTTCTGTATATTGGTACATTAGTGTTTATAGGTACTTCTGTATATCGGTACATTAGTGTATATAGGTACATTAATGTATATAGGTACTTCTGTATATCAGTACATTAGTGTATATAGGTACATTAATGTATATAGGTACTTCTGTATATCGGTACGTTAGTGTATATAGGTACATTAGTGTATATAGGTACATTAATGTATATAGGTACTTCTGTATATCGGTACATTAGTGTATATAGGTACATTAATATATATAGGTACTTCTGTATATCGGTACATTAGTGTATATAGGTACATTAGTGTATATAGGTACATTAATGTATATAGGTACTTCTGTATATCGGTACATTAGTGTATATAGGTACATTAATGTATATAGGTACTTCTGTATATCGGTACATTAGTGTATATAGTACATTAATGTATATAGGTACTTCTATATATTGGTACATTCGTGTATATAGGTACGTCTGCACATAAGAACGTAAGAAATAGGAGCAGGACTCGGCCATTTGAACCCTCGAGCCTGCTCCGCCATTCAATACGATCATGGCTGATCTGATCATGGACTCAGCTCCACTTCCCCGCCCGCTCCCCATAACCCTTCACTCCCTTATCGCGCAAAAATCTGTCTATCTCCGCCTTAAATATATTCAGTGACCCAGCCTCCACAGCTCTCTGGGGCAGAGAATTCCACAGATTTACAACCCTCTGAGAGACGAAATTAGAAACATAGAAACATAGAAATTTACAGCGCAGAAGGAGGCCATTCCGGCCCACCGTGTCCGGGCCGGCCGGCAAAGAGCCGCACGGCCCTCGGTCAGCAGCCCTGAAGGTTACATATAAACCCACGAACAATGGCGGACAGGTAAAGAGCACCCGGCCCAACCAGTCCGCCCCACACCACCGCGACACCCCTTACACCGAAACATTCTACACTCCACCCCAACCAGAGCCATGTGATCTCCTGGGAGAGGCAAAAACCAGATAAAAACCTGTAATGACTCAAGAGTCTGGTTACTGTAAACTCACTCAGGTGCAAACCTAAACCATCTTTATTCCAGCCCAAGAGTGCCTGCGTGACGAAGACACCCCTCTTATATACAGGTGACCAAGCACACACGCCACATGCGTACAGCCCGATGACCTCCGACCGCGGCGCCCTCTGGTGACGGGTGACCCCCCCAAGCATTAATACATAACAAAACCCAGGCCAAGTTAGGGAGAAAAAATCTGGGAAAATTCCTCTCCGACCCATCCAGGCGATCGACACTAGTCCAGGAGATCATCCTGGCCGTATTCTATTCCCTGCAGCACTTACCATTATATCTGCACCGGCCAACAAAAGGTCATCCAGTCTAATCCCAATTACCAGCTCTCGGTCCGTAACCCTGCAGGTTACTGCACTTTAAGTGCCCATCCAACCATCTCTTAAAAGTGGTGAGGGTTTCTGCATCCACCACTCTTCCAGGCAGCGAGTTCCAGATCCCCTCTGCGTAAAGAAGCCCCCCCTCAAATCCCCTCTAAACCTTCCACCAACCACCTTAAAACCATGCCCCCTCATAATAGACCTCTCCACCAATGGAAATAGACCCTTACTATCCATTATGTCCAGGCCCCTCAATATTTTGTACACCTCAATGAGGTCTCCTCTCAACCTCCTCTGTTCCAATGAGAACAAACCCAGCCTATCCAATCTGTCCTCAAAACTATGATTCTCCATTCCAGGCAGCATCCTAGTAAACCTCCTCTGCACCCTCTCTAGTGTAATCACGTCTTTCCTATAATACGGCGACCAGAACTGCACGCAATACTCCAGCTGTGGCCTAACCAAAGTATTATACAATTTAAGCATAACCTCCCTGCTCTTATATTCTATGCCTCGGCCAATAAAGGCAAGCATTCCGTATGCCTTCTTAACCACCTTATCAACCTGGCCTGCTACTTTCAGGGATCTGTGGACAAGCACTCCAGGGTCCAAGCACTCCATGGCCTACCGCTTAATGTGTACACCCTTTCCTTATTAGCCCTCCCAAAGTGCATTACCTCACACTTCTCTGAATTAAATTCCATTTGCCACTGCTCTGCCCACCTGACCAGTAGATTGATATCCTCCTGCAGCCCATGACTTTCCTCTTCATTATCAACCACACAGACAATTTTAGTGTCGTCTGCAAACTTCTTAATCATACTCCATATATTCAAATCTAAATCGTTGATATATACCACAAAAAGCAAGGGTCCCAGCACTGAGCCCTGCGGAACCCCACTGGAAACATCCTTCCAGTCACAAAAACATCCATCAATCATTACCCTTTGCTTCCTACCTCCAAGGCAATTTTGGATCCAACTTGCCACTTTGCCCTGGATCCCATGGGCTTTTACCTTCATGACCAGTCTACCATGTGGGACCTTATCAAAAGCTTTGCTAAAGTCCATATATACTACATCGTACGCACTACCCTCATCGACCCTCTTGGCTACCTCCTCAAAAAATTCAATCAGGTTAGTCTGATACGATCTTCCCTTAACAAATCCGTGCTGACTGTCCCTAATTAATCCTTGCCTTTCCAAATGTAGATTTATCCTGTCTTTCAGGATTTTTTCCAATAATTTTCCCACCACTGAGGTTAGGCTGACAGGCCTGTAATTACTGGGCCTATCCCTTTCTCCCTTCTTAAACAAGGGTACTACATTAGCAGTCCTCCAATCCTCCGGCACCATGCCCAGATCCAAAGAGGACTGGAAAATGATGGTCAAGGCCTCTGCTATTTCCTCTTTTACTTCGCTCAACAGTCTGGGATGCATTTCACCCGGGCCTGGAGACTTATCTACTTTCAAAGCTGCTAAACCCCTTAATACTTCCTCTCTCACTATATTTATTTCACCCAGAATATCACACTCCTCCTCGATAGCAGTATCTGCATTGCCCCTTTCCTTTGTGAAAACAGATGCAAAGTATTCGTTAAGAACCTTACCAACATCTTCCACCTCCACACAAAGATTACCCTCATGGTCTCTAATAGGCCCTGCCCTTTCTTTAGTTACCCTCTTACTCTTAATAAACTTATAGAACATCTTAGGGTTTTCCTTAATTTTACTGGCCAAGAATTTCTCGTGCTCTCTCTTAGCATTCCTAATATCCTTTTTAATTTTGCCTCTTAACTTTCTAAAGATTCTATCGTATTTAACTGTTGATATATGACATAAGCGTCCCTTTTTTTTCCTAATCCTCCCCTGTAAGTCACTAGACATCCAGGGGGCTCTAGAATTATTTTTTCCCAGCCTTTTTCTTTAAGGGCACATGTTTGGTCTGAGCCTTCCGGATCTCCTCCTTGAATGCCTCCCACTGTTCCGACACGGATTTACCCACAAGTAGCTGTTTCCAGTCCCCACTGTGGCCAAATCACTCCTTAACTTAGCAAAATTAGCTTTTCCCCAATTCGGAACTTTTATTCCAGGCCTATTCTTGTCCTTATCCATAACCAACTTGAATCTGACTGAATTATGGTCACTGGCACCAAGTGCTCTCCCACTAATACCCCTTCACCCTGCCCAGCTTCATCCCCCAAAACTAAGTCCAAGATCACCCCCTCTCGTGTTGGGCTTGCTACATACTGACTAAAAAAGTTCTCTTGAATGCATTTCAAGAATTCCGCACCCTCTATACCCTTCACACTAAATTTGTCCCAATCAATATTTGGATAGTTAAAATCCCCTACTGTTACTACCCTGTGGTTTTTGGACTTCACAGCAATTTGCCGACATATTTGCTCCTCTATCTCCCTCCCACTGTTTGGGGGTCTATAATACATGCCCAGCAGCGTGATCGCCCCTTTTTTATTTTTCAATTCAACCCATATGGCCTCATTTGATGATCCCTCTAACATATCATCCCCCCTCACTGCTGCAATAGTTTCTTTAATCAGAACCGCAACCCCCCCCACCCCCCGTCTTTATACCCCCCTCTCTCTGTCTTGTCTAAAAATCCTGTAGCCAGGAATATTGATCTGCCAAACCTGCCCCTCTTTCAGCCATGATTCTGTAATGGCTATAATGTCATACTCCCAACTGTCTACCTGTGCTCCTAGCTCATCCGCCTTATTCACTACACTCATTCCTCCTCATCTCAGTTCTAAATGGGCGGCTCCTTATTCTAAGATCATGCCCCCTAGTTCTAGTCTCCCCCATCAGTGGAAACATCCTCTCTGCATCCACCTTGTCGAGCCCCCTCATAATCTTATACGTTTCGATAAGATCACCTCTCATTCTTCTGAACTCCAATGAGGAGAGGCCCAACTCCTCAACCTATCCTCATAAGTCAACCCCCTCATCCCCGGGATCAACCGAGTGAACCTTCTCTGAACTACCTCCTATGCAAGTATATCCTTCCTTAAATACGGAGACCAAAACTGCACGCAGTACTCCAGGTGTGGCCTCACCAATACCCTGCACAGGTCTAGCAGGAGACCAATGTTTCCACCAGTTAGGCTCTACTCACGGTCTACACACCGACCGGCACCGGGAGTAGGATCGTGGGTAAGGATCGGTGTCTCTCCTCCACTTTATCTCCGATTTCTAGTTTTTTTTGTGTGTGCATGTATGTGTTTTTTTTGAGCTGTTGGTGTTCATTGAGGTAAGCGGGCTGGGGAAGGGAAGGGAAAGGGAGGGGAGGGGAGGGAAGGGGAGGGGTGGGAAGGGAAGGGGAGGGGAGGGAAGGGGAGGGATGGGGAGGGGGGAGGGGGAGGGGAGGGGAGGGAAGGGAAGGGGAGGGGAGGAGAGGAAAGGGGAGGGGTGGGAAGGGAAGGGGAGGGGAGGGAAGGGGAGGGATGGGGAGGGGGAGGGGAGGGGAGGGGAGGGGAGGGGAAGGGAGAGGGGAGGGGAGGGGAGGGATGGGGAGGGGGGGGAGGGGAGGGGAGGGGGAGGGGAGGGAAGGGGAGGGGAAGGGAGGGAAGGGGAGGGATGGGGAGGGGGGGGAGGGGGAGGGGAGGGGAGGGGAGGGGGAGGGGAGGGAAGGGGAGGGGAAGGGAGAGGGGAGGGGAGGGGAGGGGAGGTGACAGACTGAGGTGCCGAAGCTGGGCCTGAGGATTTTTATAAACGGAGTGATTGTGGACGCAGTAGACTTTTAGCGCTTCACATGCGCAGAACACGTCCAGGTCGTTGTCACCAGTTGACCTCCTGTGGTTCGGATAATTCCCCGGTCAGGTCCCAGAGAGGTCCGACCTGCAGTTTAAACCTCTCAGTTCTGGTAAATCTTTGTTGCACCTTATCCAGTGCCCCTATATCCATTTTGTAAATGTGGAGACCAGAATTGTGCGCAGTGCTCCAAGTCCGGCCCAACCAAGGTTCTGCACAAGTTTAATATAACCTCTCTGCTTTCAAGTTCGAACCCTCTATCAATGACCCCCAGTGCATTTCCTGTGGTCTGGTCACTTTGTGTTGTTCAATATTTCCCCTCCTGCCCCTCTCCTCTCCTCCCTCTCACGAGGTACTGACTCTCACTGGGGTACTGTTTCAAGATTCACCACCTCTGAGTGAAGAAATTTCTCCTCATCTCAGTTGGGGAGGATTTAAACTAATATGGCAGGGGGATGGGAACCAATGCAGGGAGACAGAGGGAAACAAAAAGGAGCCAAAAGCAAAAGACAGAAAGGAGATGAGGAAAAGTGTAGGGCAGAGAAACCCAAGGCAAAGAACAAAAAGGGCCACTGTACAGCAAAATTCTAAAAGGACAAAGGGTGTTAATAAAACAAGCCTGAAGGCTTTGTGTCTTAATGCAAGGAGTATCCGCAATAAGGTGGATGAATTAATTGTGCAAATAGATGTTAACAAATATGATGTGATTGGGATTACGGAGACGTGGCTCCAGGATGATCAGGGCTGGGAACTCAACATTCAGGGGTATTCAACATTCAGGAAGGATAGAATAAAAGGAAAAGGAGGTGGGGTAGCATTGCTGGTTAAAGAGGAGATTAATGCAATAGTTAGGAAAGACATTAGCTTGGATGATGTGGAATCTATATGGGTAGAGCTGCAGAACACCAAAGGGCAAAAAACGTTAGTAGGAGTTGTGTACAGACCTCCAAACAGTAATAGGGATGTTGGGGAGGGCATCAAACAGGAAATTAGGGGTGCATGCAATAAAGGTGTAGCAGTTATAATGGGTGACTTTAATATGCACATAGATTGGGCTAGCCAAACTGGAAGCAATACGGTGGAGGAGGATTTCCTGGAGTGCATAAGGGATGGTTTTCTAGACCAATATGTTGAGGAACCAACTAGGGGGGAGGCCATCTTAGACTGGGTGTTGTGTAATGAGAGAGGATTAATTAGCAATCTCATTGTGCGAGGCCCCTTGGGGAAGAGTGACCATAATATGGTGGAATTCTGCATTAGGATGGAGAATGAAACAGTAATTTCAGAGACCATGGTCCAGAACTTAAAGAAGGGTAACTTTGAAGGTATGAGGCGTGAATTGGCTAGGATAGATTGGCGAATGATACTTAGGGGGTTGACTGTGGATGGGCAATGGCAGACATTTAGAGACCGCATGGATGAAGTACAACAATTGTACATTCCTGTCTGGCGTAAAAATAAAAAGGGGAAGGTGGCTCAACCGTGGCTATCTAGGGAAATCAGGGATAGTATTAAAGCCAAGGAAGTGGCATACAAATTGGCCAGAAATAGCAGCGAACCTGGGGACTGGGAGAAATTTAGAACTCAGCAGAGGAGGACAAAGGGTTTGATTAGGACAGGGAAAATGGAGTATGAGAAGAAGCTTGCAGGGAACATTAAGGCGGATTGCAAAAGTTTCTATAGGTATGTAAAGAGAAAAAGGTTGGTGAAGACAAACGTAGGTCCCCTGCAGTCAGAATCAGGGGAAGTCATAACGGGGAGCAAAGAAATGGCGGATCAATTGAACAAGTACTTTGGTTCGGTATTCACTAAGGAGGATACAAACAACCTTCCGGATATAAAAGGGGTCAGAGGGTCTAGTAAGGAAGAGGAACTGAGGGAAATCTTTATTAGTCGGGAAATTGTGTTGGGGAAATTGATGGGATTGAAGGCAGATAAATCCCCAGGGCCTGATGGCCTGCATCCTAGAGTACTTAAGGAGGTGGCCTTGGAAATAGCGGATGCATTGACAGTCATTTTCCAACATTCCATTGACTCTGGATCAGTTCCTATGGAGTGGAGGGTAGCCAATGTAACCCCACTTTTTAAAAAAGGAGGGAGAGAGAAAACAGGGAATTATAGACCGGTCAGCCTGACCTCAGTAGTGGGTAAAATGATGGAATCAATTATTAAGGATGTCATAGCAGTGCATCTGGAAAATGGTGACATGATAGGTCCAAGTCAGCATGGATTTGTGAAAGGGAAATCATGCTTGACAAATCTTCTGGAATTTTTTGAGGATGTTTCCAGTAAAGTGGACAAAGGAGAACCAGTTGATGTGGTATATTTGGACTTTCAGAAGGCTTTCGACAAGGTCCCACACAAGAGATTAATGTGCAAAGTTAAAGCACATGGGATTGGGGGTAGTGTGCTGACGTGGATTGAGAACTGGTTGTCAGACAGGAAGCAAAGAGTAGGAGTAAACGGGTACTTTTCAGAATGGCAGGCAGTGACTAGTGGAGTGCCGCAAGGTTCTGTGCTGGGGCCCCAGCTGTTTACATTGTACATTAATGATTTAGACGAGGGGATTAAATGCAGTATCTCCAAATTTGCGGATGATACTAAGTTGGGTGGCAGTGTGAGCTGCGAGGAGGATGCTATTAGGCTGCAGAGTGACTTGGATAGGTTAGGTGAGTGGGCAAATGCATGGCAGATGAAGTATAATGTGGATAAATGTGAGGTTATCCACTTTGGTGGTAAAAACAGAGAGACAGACTATTATCTGAATGGTGACAGATTAGGAAAAGGGAAGGTGCAACGAGACCTGGGTGTCATGGTACATCAGTCATTGAAGGTTGGCATGCAGGTACAGCAGGCGGTTAAGAAAGCAAATGGCATGTTGGCCTTCATAGCGAGGGGATTTGAATACAGGGGCAGGGAGGTGTTGCTACAGTTGTACAGGGCCTTGGTGAGGCCACACCTGGAGTATTGTGTACAGTTTTGGTCTCCTAACTTGAGGAAGGACATTCTTGCTATTGAGGGAGTGCAGCGAAGGTTCACCAGACTGATTCCCGGGATGGCGGGACTGACCTATCAAGAAAGATTGGATCAATTGGGCTTGTATTCACTGGAGTGCAGAAGAATGAGAGGGGACCTCATAGAAACGTTTAAAATTCTGACGGGTTTAGACAGGTTAGATGCAGAAAGAATGTTCCCAATGTTGGGGAAGTCCATAACCTGGGGTCACAGTCTGAGGATAAGGGGTAAGCCATTTAGGACCGAGATGAGGAGAAACTTCTTCACCCAGAGAGTGGTGAACCTGTGGAATTCTCTACCACAGAAAGTAGTTGAGGCCAATTCACTAAATATATTCAAAAGGGAGTTAGATGAAGTCCTTACTACTCGGGGGATCAAGGGTTATGGCGAGAAAGCAGGAAGGGGGTACTGAAGTTTCATGTTCAGCCATGAACTCATTGAATGGCGGTGCAGGCTAGAAGGGCTGAATGGCCTGCTCCTGCACCTATTTTCTATGTTTCTATGTTTCTATGTTTCTATGTCCTAAATGGCCGACCCCTTATCCTGAGACTGTGACCCCTGGTTCTAGACTCCCCAGCCCGGGGGGAAACATCCTCCCTGCATCTACCCTGTCAAGCCCTGTAAGAATGTTGTATGTTTTAATGAGATCGTCTCTCATTCTTCGAAGAATATCGGCCTGGTCTACTCAATCTCTCCTCATAGGACAATCCCCCCTTCCCAGGAATCAGTCTGGTGAACCTTCGTTGCACTCCCTCTATGGCAAGTATATCCTTCCTTGGGTCAGGAGACCCAAACTGTACACAATCTCACCAGGGCCCTGTATAATTACAGTAAGACGTCTTTACTCTTATACTCAAATCCTCCTGTAATAAAGACCAACATACCATTTGCTTTCTTAATTGTTTGCTGTACCTGCATGTTAACTTTCAGTGATTGGTTGTCAAGGACACCCAGGGGGAGCACGAGGGGTGTGGCGGAAAGGAGGGGGATTAGGCCTTGGGCCTTCTGGGCTGTTTGACACCCTGACATAGAAACATAGAAAGTAGGTGCAGGAGTAGGCCATTCGGCCCTTCTAGCCTGCACCACCATTCAATAAGATCATGGCTGATCATTCACCTCAGTACCCCTTTCCTGCTTTCTCTCCACACCCCTTGATCCCTTTAGCCGTAAGGGCCGCATCTAACTCCCTCTTGAATATATCCAACGAACTGGCCTCAACAACTCTCTGCGGTAGAGAATTCCACAGGTTCACCACTCTCTGATTGAAGACGTTCCTCCTCATCTCGGTCCTAAATGGCTTACCCCTTATCCTTAGACTGTGACCCCTGGTTCTGGACTTCCCCAACATCGGGAACATTCTTCCCGCATCTAACCTGTCCAGAACTTTATATGTTTCTATGAGATCCCCTCTCATCCTTCTAAACTCCAATGAATACAGGCCCAGTCGATCCACTACCTGCTGTACCTGCATGCCAACTTTCAATGACTGATGAACCATGACCCCCAGGTCTCGTTGCACCTCCCCTTTTCCTAGTCTGCCGCCATTCAGATAATATTCTGCCATCCTGTTTTTGCCACCAAAGTGGATAACCTCACATTATACTGCATCTGTATCTGACACACCATTTCGGCCATACCCAATGCAGCCAAAAGGGAGGGGGGGGGGGGCGCCATTTTGTTTCCATTGTCAAGGCAACCACGGGACACCCCCGATGAAGGGAAATGGCAGAACCAGGGCCAAGGTGAGGAGAATTTATTTTACACAACGACTGGTTACGATCTGGAAAGCTCTGCCGGAATGCGCAACAGGGTCAGTTGTGAAGTTCAAAAGAGAAGTGGATAAATACTTGAAATGGAAAATGAATGGCAGGGCTGTGGGACAAGAGCAGGGCGGAGTGGGCCTAATTGGGATCGCTCCTTCAAAGGCAGGCTGGGCCGCAACGGAATCTGCCGTGTACGAATTTGCCCAACGGTTAGTTTACAGGCCACGATCTAACCAAGAGACATCCATCTTGTTTGCAGGAGGATGAGCGAGAGATCGCACCCATCAGGCTCTGACGAACTCCGCGAACTCACCACCCACGTTTACGACAAGTTCCTCAGCTACAGACTCAGTCATGTCTGGTCCGACTCGCACTATGTCACATTACCGTCCCCGGACAGGTAGGCCCAGGGATCAGAGTGCACACACGCCTTACTGCGAACCCCTCCGCACGTCTCACTGTAACACACTGATATACCCCACACCCCTCACTGTAACACCGATATATCCCACACCCCTCACTGTAACACCGATATACCCCACACCCCTCACTGTAACACTGATATACCCCACACCCCTCACTGTAACACCGATATACACCACACCCCTCACTGTAACACCGATATACCCCACACCCCTCACTGTAACACCGATATACCCCACACCCCTCACTGTAACACCGATATACCCCACATCCCTCACTGTAACACCGATATACCCCACACACCTCACTGTAACACCGATATACCCCACACCCCTCACTGTAACACCGATATACCCCACACCCCTCACTGTAACACCGATATACACCACACCCCTCACTGTAACACCGATATACCCCACACCCCTCACTGTAACACCGATATACCCCACACCCCTCACTGTAACACCGATATACCCCACACCCCTCACTGTAACACTGATACACACCACACCCCTCACTGTAACACTGATATACCCCACACCCCTCACTGTAACACCGATATACCCCACACCCCTCACTGTAACACCGATATACCCCACACCACTCACTGTAACACCGATATACCCCACACCCCTCACTGTAACACTGATATACCCCACACCCATCACTGTAACACCGATATACCCCACACCCCTCACTGTAACACCGATATACCCTACACCCCTCACTGTAACACCAATATACCCCACACCCCTCACTGTAACACCGATATACCCCACACCCCTCACTGTAACACCGATATACCCCACACCCCTCACTGTAACACCGATATACCCCACACCCCTCACAGTAACACCGATATACACCACACTCCTCACTGTAACACACTGATATACCCCACACCCCTCACTGTAACACACTGATATACCCCACACGCCTCACTGTAACACACTGATATACCCCACACCCCTCACTGTAACACACTGATATACTCCACACCCCTCACTGTAACACCCATATACCCCACACCCCTCACTGTAACACCGATATACCCCACACCCCTCACTGTAACACTGATATACCCCACACCCCTCACTGTAACACTGATACACACCACACCCCTCACTGTAACACCGATATACCCCACACCCCTCACTGTAACACCGATATACCCCACACCGCTCACTGTAACACCGATATACCCCACACCCCTCACTGTAACACCGATATACCCCACACCCCTCACTGTAACACCGATATACCCCACACCCCTCACTGTAACACCGATATACCCCACACCCCTCACTGTAACACCGATATACCCCACACCCCTCACTGTAACACTGATACACACCACACCCCTCACTGTAACACCGATATACCCCACACCCCTCACTGTAACACCGATACACACCACACCCCTCACTGTAACACCGATATACCCCACACCCCTCACTGTAACACCGATATACCCCACACCCCTCACTGTAACACCGATATACCCCACACCCCTCACTGTAACACCGATATACCCCACACCCCTCACTGTAACACCGATATACCCCACACCCCTCACTGTAACACCGATATACCCCACACCCCTCACTGTAACACCGATATACCCCACACCCCTCACTGTAACACTGATATACCCCACACCCCTCACAGTAACACCGATATACACCACACTCCTCACTGTAACACACTGATATACCCCACACCCCTCACTGTAACACACTGATATACCCCACACGCCTCACTGTAACACACTGATATACCCCACACCCCTCACTGTAACACACTGATATACCCCACACCCCTCACTGTAACACCCATATACCCCACACCCCTCACTGTAACACCGATATACCCCACACCCCTCACTGTAACACCGATATACCCCACACCCCTCACTGTAACACCGATATACCCCACACCCCTCACTGTAACACCGATATACCCCACACCCATCACTGTAACATCGATATACCCCACACCACTCACTGTAACACTGATATACCCCACACCCCTCACTGCAACACCGATATACCCCACACCCCTCACTGTAACACACTGATATACCCCATACCCCTCACTGTAACACTGATATACCCCACACCCTTCACTGTAACACTGATATACCCCACACCCCTCACTGTAACACTGATATAACCCACACTCCTCACTGTAACACTGATATACCCCACACACCTCACTCGAACACTCTGATACACCACTCACTCATCACTGTAACACTGATATACCCCACACTCCTCACTGTAACATTGATATACCCCACACCCCTCACTGTAACACCGATATACCCCACACCCCTCACTGTAACACTGATATACCCCACACCCCTCACAGTAACACCGATATACACCACACTCCTCACTGTAACACACTGATATACCCCACACCCCTCACTGTAACACACTGATATACCCCACACGCCTCACTGTAACACACTGATATACCCCACACCCCTCACTGTAACACACTGATATACCCCACACCCCTCACTGTAACACCCATATACCCCACACCCCTCACTGTAACACCGATATACCCCACACCCCTCACTGTAACACCGATATACCCCACACCCCTCACTGTAACACCGATATACCCCACACCCCTCACTGTAACACCGATATACCCCACACCCATCACTGTAACATCGATATACCCCACACCCCTCACTGTAACACTGATATACCCCACACCCCTCACTGCAACACCGATATACCCCACACCCCTCACTGTAACACACTGATATACCCCATACCCCTCACTGTAACACTGATATACCCCACACCCTTCACTGTAACACTGATATACCCCACACCCCTCACTGTAACACTGATATAACCCACACTCCTCACTGTAACACTGATATACCCCACACACCTCACTCGAACACTCTGATATACCACTCACTCATCACTGTAACACTGATATACCCCACACTCCTCACTGTAACATTGATATACCCCACACCCCTCACTGTAACACTGATATACCCCACATCCCTCACTGCAACACTGATATACCTCACACCCCTCACTGTAACGCTGATATACCCCACACCCCTCACTGTAACGCTGAAATACCCCGCATCCCTTCACTGTAACACTGATATACCCTACACCCCTCACTGTAACACTTATAAACCCCACACCCCTCACTGTAACACTGATATACCGCACACCCCTCATTGTTATACCCCACACCCTTCACTGTCACACTGATATACCCCACACACTTCACTGTAACACTGATATACCCCACACCACTCAATGTAACACTGATATATTGCACACCCCTCACTGTAACACTGATATACCCGACACCCCTCGCTGTACACTGATATACCCCACACCCCTCACTGTAACACTGATATACCCCACACCCCACACTGTAACACTGATATATCCCACACCCCTCACTCTAAAACTGATACACCCCACACCCTTCACTGTAACACTGATATACCCCACACCCCTCACAGTAACATTGATATACCCCACACCCCTCACTGTAACACTGATATACCCCACACCTCTCCATGAAACACTGATATACCCCACACCCCTCACTGTAACACTGATATACCCCACACCCCTTACTGTAACACTGATATACCCCACACCCCTCACTGTAACAGTGATATACCCCACACCCCTCACTGTAACACTGATATACCCCGCATCCCCTCACTGTAACACTGATATACCCCACACCCCTTACTGTAACACTGATATACGCCACACCCGCCACTGCAACACTGATATACGTCGCGCCCCTCACTGTAACACTGAAATACCCCGCATCCCCTCACTGTAACACTTATATATCCCACACCCCTCACTGTAACACTGTTATACCCCACACCCTTCACTGTAACACTGATATACCCCACACCCCTCACTGTAACACTGCTATACTCCACACCCTTCACTGTAACACCGATATACCCCACACCCCTCACTGTAACACCGATATAACCCACACCCCTCACTGTAACACCGATATACCCCACACCCCTCACTGTAACACCGATATACCCCACACCCCTCACTGTAACACCGATATACCCCACACCCCTCATTGTAACACCGATATACCCCACACCCCTCACTGTAACACCGATATACCCCACACCCCTCACTGTAACACCGATATACCCCACACCCCTCACTGTAACACCGATATACCCCACACCCCTCACTGTAACACTGATATGCCCCACACCCCTCACAGTAACACCGATATACACCACACTCCTCACTGTAACACACTGATATACCCCACACCCCTCACTGTAACACACTGATATACCCCACACGCCTCACTGTAACACACTGATATACCCCACACCCCTCACTGTAACACACTGATATACCCCACACCCCTCACTGTAACACCCATATACCCCACACCCCTCACTGTAACACCGATATACCCCACACCCCTCACTGTAACACCGCTATACCCCACACCCCTCACTGTAACACCGATATACCCCACACCCCTCACTGTAACACTGATATACCCCACACCCCTCACTGCAACACCGATATACCCCACACCCCTCACTGTAACACACTGATATACCCCATACCCCTCACTGTAACACTGATATACCCCACACCCTTCACTGTAACACTGATATACCCCACACCCCTCACTGTAACACTGATATAACCCACACTCCTCACTGTAACACTGATATACCCCACACACCTCACTCGAACACTCTGATATACCTTCTCACTCATCACTGTAACACTGATATACCCCACACTCCTCACTGTAACATTGATATACCCCACACCCCTCACTGTAACACTGATATACCCCACATCCCTCACTGCAACACTGATATACCTCACACCCCTCACTGTAACGCTGATATACCCCACACCCCTCACTGTAACACTGAAATACCCCGCATCCCTTCACTGTAACACTGATATACCCTACACCCCTCACTGTAACACTTATAAACCCCACACCCCTCACTGTAACACTGATATACCGCACACCCCTCATTGTTATACCCCACACCCTTCACTGTCACACTGATATACCCCACACACTTCACTGTAACACTGATATACCCCACACCACTCAATGTAACACTGATATATTGCACACCCCTCACTGTAACACTGATATACCCGACACCCCTCGCTGTACACTGATATACCCCACACCCCTCACTGTAACACTGATATACCCCACACCCCACACTGTAACACTGATATATCCCACACCCCTCACTGTAAAACTGATACACCCCACACCTCTCCATGAAACACTGATATACCCCACACCCCTCACTGTAACACTGATATACCCCACACCCCTCACTGTAACACTGATATACCCCACACCCCTCACAGTAACATTGATATACCCCACACCCCTCACTGTAACACTGATATACCCCACACCTCTCCATGAAACACTGATATACCCCACACCCCTCACTGTAACACTGATATACCCCACACCCCTTACTGTAACACTGATATACCCCACACCCCTCACTGTAACAGTGATATACCCCACACCCCTCACTGTAACACTGATATACCCCGCATCCCCTCACTGTAACACTGATATACCCCACACCCCTTACTGTAACACTGATATACGCCACACCCGCCACTGCAACACTGATATACGTCGCGCCCCTCACTGTAACACTGAAATACCCCGCATCCCCTCACTGTAACACTTATATATCCCACACCCCTCACTGTAACACTGATATACCTCACACCCCTCACTGTAACACTGATATACCCCACACCCCTCACTGTAACACTGCTATACCCCACACCCCTCACTGTAACACTGATATACACCACACCCCTCACTGTAACACTGATATACGCCACACCCCTCACTGTAACACTGATATACCCCATACCCCTCACTGTAACACTGATATACCCCATACCCCTCACTGTAACACTGATATACCCCACACCCCTCACTCTAACACTCTGATATACCCCACAACCCTCACTGTAACACTGATATACCCCTCACTCCTCACTGTAACACTGATATATCCCACACCCCTCACTGTAACACTGATATGCCACACACCCCTCACTGTAACACATTGATATACCCTACACCCCTCACTGTAACACTCTGATATACCACACACACCTCACTGTAACACTGATATACCCCACACCCCTCACTCGAACACTCTGATATACCACTCACTCATCACTGTAACACTGATATACCCCACACTCCTCACTGTAACATTGATATACCCCACACCCCTCACTGTAACACTGATATACCCCACATCCCTCACTGCAACACTGATATACCTCACACCCCTCACTGTAACGCTGATATACCCCACACCCCTCACTGTAACACTGATATACCCCACACACCTCACTCGAACACTCTGATATACCACTCACTCATCACTGTAACACTGATATACCCCACATCCCTCACTGCAACACTGATATACCTCACACCCCTCACTGTAACGCTGATATACCCCACACCCCTCACTGTAACACTGAAATACCCCGCATCCCTTCACTGTAACACTGATATACCCTACACCCCTCACTGTAACACTTATAAACCCCACACCCCTCACTGTAACACTGATATACCGCACACCCCTCATTGTTATACCCCACACCCTTCACTGTCACACTGATATACCCCACACACTTCACTGTAACACTGATATACCCCACACCACTCAATGTAACACTGATATATTGCACACCCCTCACTGTAACACTGATATACCCGACACCCCTCGCTGTACA
Source organism: Pristiophorus japonicus (assembly GCF_044704955.1). Lineage (NCBI taxonomy): Eukaryota > Metazoa > Chordata > Chondrichthyes > Pristiophoridae > Pristiophorus > Pristiophorus japonicus. The sequence continues at coordinate 88,542,097 of NC_091996.1, read as the reverse complement.
CTGATATACCCCACACCCCTCACTGTAACACTGATATACCCCACACCCCACACTGTAACACTGATATATCCCACACCCCTCACTGTAAAACTGATACACCCCACACCTCTCCATGAAACACTGATATACCCCACACCCCTCACTGTAACACTGATATACCCCACACCCCTCACTGTAACACTGATATACCCCACACCCCTCACAGTAACATTGATATACCCCACACCCCTCACTGTAACACTGATATACCCCACACCTCTCCATGAAACACTGATATACCCCACACCCCTCACTGTAACACTGATATACCCCACACCCCTTACTGTAACACTGATATACCCCACACCCCTCACTGTAACAGTGATATACCCCACACCCCTCACTGTAACACTGATATACCCCGCATCCCCTCACTGTAACACTGATATACCCCACACCCCTTACTGTAACACTGATATACGCCACACCCGCCACTGCAACACTGATATACGTCGCGCCCCTCACTGTAACACTGAAATACCCCGCATCCCCTCACTGTAACACTTATATATCCCACACCCCTCACTGTAACACTGATATACCTCACACCCCTCACTGTAACACTGATATACCCCACACCCCTCACTGTAACACTGCTATACCCCACACCCCTCACTGTAACACTGATATACCCCATACCCCTCACTGTAACACTGATATACCCCATACCCCTCACTGTAACACTGATATACCCCACACCCCTCACTCTAACACTCTGATATACCCCACAACCCTCACTGTAACACTGATATACCCCTCACTCCTCACTGTAACACTGATATATCCCACACCCCTCACTGTAACACTGATATGCCACACACCCCTCACTGTAACACATTGATATACCCTACACCCCTCACTGTAACACTCTGATATACCACACACACCTCACTGTAACACTGATATACCCCACACCCCTCACTGTAACACTGATATACTCCACACCCCTCACTGTAACACTGATATACCCCACACACACCTCACTGTAACACTGATACACACCACACCCCTCACTGTAACACTGATATACCCGACACCCCTCACTGTAACACTCTGATATACCCCACACCCCTCACTGTAACACTGATATACCCCACACCCCTCACTGTAACACTGATATACCCCACACTCCTCACAGTAACACACTGATATACCCCACACCCCTTACTGTAACACTGATACACACCACACCCCTCACTGTAACACTGATATACCCTACACCCCTCACTGTAACACTCTGATATACCCCACACCCCTCACTGTAACACTGATATAGCCCACACCCCTCACTGTAGCACTGATATACCCCACACTCCTCACTGTAACACTGATATACCCCACACCTCTCACTGTAACACTGATATAGCCCACACCCTTCACTGTTACACTGATATACCCCACACCCCACACTGTAACACTGATATACCCCACACTCCTCACTGTAACACACTGATATACCCCACACTCCTCACTGTAACACACTGATATACCCCACACCCCTCACTGTAACACTGATATACGCCACACCCGGCACTGCAACACTGATGTACCTCGCGCCCCTCACTGTAACACTGAAATACCCCGCATCCCCTCACTGTAACACTGATATACCGCACACCCCTCACTGTTATACCCCACACCCTTCACTGTAACAATTATATACCCCACACACTTCACTGTAACACTGATATACCCCACACCCCTCACTGTAACACTTATATACCCCACACCCCTCACTGTAACACTTATATACCCCACACCCCTCATTGTAACACTGATATATCGCACACCCCTCACTGTAACACTGATATACCCGACACCCCTCGCTGTAACACTGATATACCCCACACCCCTCACTGTAACACTGATATACCCCTCACTGCAACACTGATATACCTCACACCCCTCATTGTAACACTGATATACTCCACACCCCTCACTGTAACACTGATATACCCCACACCTCTCACTGTAACACTGATATACTCCACACCCCTCACTGTAACACTGATATACCCCACACCGCTTACTGTAACACTGATATACCCCACACCCCTCACTGTAACACTGATATACCCCACACCCCTCACTGTAACACCGATATACCCCACACCCCTCACTGTAACACCGATATACCCTACACCCGTCACTGTAACACCGATATAACCCACACCCCTCACTGTAACACCGATATACCCCACACCCCTCACTGTAACACCGATATACCCCACACCCCTCACTGTAACACTGATATACCCCACACCCCTCACAGTAACACCGATATACACCACACTCCTCACTGTAACACACTGATATACCCCACACCCCTCACTGTAACACACTGATATACCCCACACGCCTCACTGTAACACACTGATATACCCCACACCCCTCACTGTAACACACTGATATACCCCACACCCCTCACTGTAACACCCATATACCCCACACCCCTCACTGTAACACCGATATACCCCACACCCCTCACTGTAACACCGATATACCCCACACCCCTCACTGTAACACCGATATACCCCACACCCCTCACTGTAACACCGATATACCCCACACCCATCACTGTAACACCGATATACCCCACACCCCTCACTGTAATACTGATATACCCCACACCCCTCACTGTAACACCGATATATCCCACACCCCTCACTGTAACACCGATATACCCCACACACCTCACTGTAACACCGATATACTCCACACCCCTCACTGTAACACCAATATACCCCACACCCCTCACTGTAACACACTGATATACCCCATACCCCTCACTGTAACACTGATATACCCCACACCCTTCACTGTAACACTGATATACCCCACACCCCTCACTGTAACACTGATATAACCCACACTCCTCACTGTAACACTGATATACCCCACACACCTCACTCGAACACTCTGATATACCACTCACTCATCACTGTAACACTGATATACCCCACACTCCTCACTGTAACATTGATATACCCCACACCCCTCACTGTAACACTGATATACCCCACATCCCTCACTGCAACACTGATATACCTCACACCCCTCACTGTAACGCTGATATACCCCACACCCCTCACTGTAACACGGAAATACCCCGCATCCCTTCACTGTAACACTGATATACCCTACACCCCTCACTGTAACACTTATAAACCCCACACCCCTCACTGTAACACTGATATACCGCACACCCCTCATTGTTATACCCCACACCCTTCACTGTCACACTGATATACCCCACACACTTCACTGTAACACTGATATACCCCACACCACTCAATGTAACACTGATATATTGCACACCCCTCACTGTAACACTGATATACCCGACACCCCTCGCTGTACACTGATATACCCCACACCCCTCACTGTAACACTGATATACCCCACACCCCACACTGTAACACTGATATATCCCACACCCCTCACTGTAAAACTGATACACCCCACACCCTTCACTGTAACACTGATATACCCCACACCCCTCACAGTAACATTGATATACCCCACACCCCTCACTGTAACACTGATATACCCCACACCTCTCCATGAAACACTGATATACCCCACACCCCTCACTGTAACACTGATATACCCCACACCCCTTACTGTAACACTGATATACCCCACACCCCTCACTGTAACAGTGATATACCCCACACCCCTCACTGTAACACTGATATACCCCACACCCCTCACTGTAACACTGATATACCCCACACCCCTTACTGTAACACTGATATACGCCACACCCGCCACTGCAACACTGATATACGTCGCGCCCCTCACTGTAACACTGAAATACCCCGCATCCCCTCACTGTAACACTTATATATCCCACACCCCTCACTGTAACACTGATATACCGCACACCCCTCACTGTTATACCCCACACCCTTCACTGTAACATTGATATACCCCACACCACTCACTGTAGCACTGATATATCGCACGCCCCTCACTGTAACACTGATATACCCGACACCCCTCGCTGTAACACTGATATACCCCACACCCCTCACTGCAACACTGATATACCTCACACCCCTCACTGTAACACTGATATACCCCACACCCCTCACTGTAACACTGCTATACCCCACACCCCTCACTGTAACACTGATATACACCACACCCCTCACTGTAACACTGATATACGCCACACCCCTCTCTATAACACTGATATACCCCATACCCCTCACTGTAACACTGATATACCCCATACCCCTCACTGTAACACTGATATACCCCACACCCCTCACTCTAACACTCTGATATACCCCACAACCCTCACTGTAACACTGATATACCCCTCACTCCTCACTGTAACACTGATATATCCCACACCCCTCACTGTAACACTGATATGCCACACACCCCTCACTGTAACACATTGATATACCCTACACCCCTCACTGTAACACTCTGATATACCACACACACCTCACTGTAACACTGATATACCCCACACCCCTCACTGTAACACTGATATACTCCACACCCCTCACTGTAACACTGATATACCCCACACCCCTCACTGTAACACTGATATACCCCACACCCCTCACTGTAACACTGATATACCCCACACTCCTCACTGTAACACACTGATATACCCCACACTCCTCACTGTAACACACTGATATACCCCACACTCCTCACTGTAAACACTGATATATCCCACACCCCTCACTGTAACACTGATATACCCCACACCTGTCACTGTAACACTGATATACCCCACAACCCTCACTGTAACACTGATATACCCCACACCCCTCACTGTAACACTGATATACCCCACACCCCTCACTGTAACACTGATATACCCCACACCCCTCACTGTAACACTGATATACCCCACACCCCTTACTGTAACACTGATATACGCCACACCCGCCACTGCAATACTGATATACGTCGCGCCCCTCACTGTAACACTGAAATACCCCGCATCCCCTCACTGTAACACTGATATACCCCACACCCCTCACTGTAACACTTATATATCCCACACCCCTCACTGTAACACTGATATACCGCACACCCCTCACTGTTATACCCCACACCCTTCACTGTAACATTGATATACCCCACACCACTCACTGTAGCACTGATATATCGCACACCCCTCACTGTAACACTGATATACCCGACACCCCTCGCTGTAACACTGATATACCCCACACCCCTCACTGCAACACTGATATACCTCACACCCCTCACTGTAACACTGATATACCCCACACCCCTCACTGTAACACTGCTATACCCCACACCCCTCACTGTAACACTGATATACACCACACCCCTCACTGTAACACTGATATACGCCACACCCCTCACTGGAACACTGATATACCCCATACCCCTCACTGTAACACTGATATACCCCATACCCCTCACTGTAACACTGATATACCCCACACCCCTCACTCTAACACTCTGATATACCCCACAACCCTCACTGTAACACTGATATACCCCTCACTCCTCACTGTAACACTGATATACCCCACACCCCTCACTGTAACACTGATATACTCCACACCCCTCACTGTAACACTGATATACCCCACACCCCTCACTGTAACACTGATATACCCCACACCCCTCACTGTAACACTGATATACCCCACACTCCTCACTGTAACACACTGATATACCCCACACTCCTCACTGTAAACACTGATATATCCCACACCCCTCACTGTAACACTGATATACCCCACACCCGTCACTGTAACACTGATATACCCCACAACCCTCACTGTAACACTGATATACCCCACACCCCTCACTGTAACACTGATATACCCCACACCCCTCACTGTAACACTGATATACCCCACACCACTCACTGTAACACTGATATACCTCACACCCCTCACTGTAACACTGATATACCCCACACCCCTCACTGTAACACTGATATACCCCTCACTGTAACACTGATATACCCCACACACCTCACTGTAACACTGATATACCCCACACCACTCACTGTAACACTGATATACCTCACACCCCTCACTGTAACACTGATATACCCCAAAACCCTCACTGTAACACTGATATACCCTACACCCCTCACTCTAACACTGATATACCCCACACCAGTCACTGTAACACTGATATACCTCACACCCCTCACTCTAACGCTGATATACCCCACAACAGTCACTGTAACACTGATATAACCCACACCCCTCACTGTAACACTGATATACCCCACACCCCTCACTGTAACACTGATATACCCCTCACTGTAACACTGATATACCCCACACCCCTCACTGTAACACTGATATACCCCACACCCCTCACTGTAACACTAATACACACCACATCACTCACTTCTACCATTTTTACCCGCCCTCCCAGGTCTAGTGCCAACTACCTGCGGGTGGTCAATGCCAATGGGGCGCTCCACGATGACATGCAGCTGGACAACCAGGATGTGTACCTCGCGTACAGTCCGAAGGGAAATGTCACGGTAAGTGTCCTCGTACGGGGCACGGACATGACCGGGGTAGCGTTATGGGGACGACCTTTGACCTTTCACTTCTGCAACCTTGCATCCAAATGTCGATCTATCCCCGTGCTGTACCTGCCCTGGGAGTGTTTGTTGGGACAGTGTAGAGGGAGCTTTACTCTGTATCTAACCCCGTGCTGTACCTGCCCTGGGAGTGTTTGATGGGACAGTGCAGAGGGAGCTTTACTCTGTATCTAACCCGTGCTGTCCCTGCCCTGGGAGTGCTTGATGGGACAGTGCAGAGGGAGCTTTACTCTGTATCTAACCCCGTGCTGTACCTGCCCTGGAGTGTTTGATGGGACAGTGTCAAGGGAGCTTTACTCTGTATCTAACCCCGTGCTGTACCTGCCCTGGGAGTGTTGATGGGACAGTGTAGAGGGAGCTTTACTCTGTATCTAACCCCGTGCTGTACCTGCCCTGGGAGTGTTTGATGGGACAGTGTCGAGGGAGCTTTACTCTGTATCTAACCCCGTGCTGTACCTGCCCTGGGAGTGTTGATGGGACAGTGTCGAGGGAGCTTTACTCTGTATCTAACCCATGCTGTACCTGCCCTGGGAGTGTTTGATGGGGACAGTGTAGAGGGAGCTTTACTCTGTATCTAACCCCGTGCTGTACCTGCCCTGGGAGTGTTTGATGGGACAGTGTCGAGGGAGCTTTACTCTGTATCTAACCCCGTGCTGTACCTGCCCTGGGAGTGTTTGATGGGGACAGTGTAGAGGGAGCTTTACTCTGTATCTAACCCCGTGCTGTACCTGCCCTGGGAGTGTTGATGGGACAGTGTAGAGGGAGCTTTACTCTGTATCTAACCCCGTGCTGTACTGCCCTGGGAGTGTTGATGGGACAGTGTCGAGGGAGCTTTACTCTGTATCTAACCCTTGATCATTTTTTGATTCGGACAGAGTGGTAAAGTGAATAATCTGTGATTGTGCCACTGTCTATTGCAGGGCGGTCTAGTCTACGGCTATTACGGAAGAGACGAGGATTTCAAGAAACTAAAGGAATTGGGCGTCAGTGTCCAAGATAACATTGTCATCCTCCGCATTGGGAACATAAGCTTTGCAGAAAAGGTTGGTAGTCTCAAGTGTTTGCCCCTGACAGTACATTCCTCAGGTGGATATAAAAGATTTTGAAGAAGAGCAAGGGAGTTCTCCCCGGTGTCCTGGGGCCAATATTTATCCTTCAATCAACATCACAAAACCAGATTAACTCGGTCATTATCACATTGCTGTGTGTGGGAGCTTGCTGTGCGCAAATTGGCTGCCGCGTTTCCCACATTACAACAGTGACTACGCTCCAAAAGTACTTACTTTGGCTGTAAAAGACTTCGGGACATCCGTTGGTCATGAAAGGCGCTATATAAATGCTAGTCTTTCTTTCATGGACCCTACGCACTGTCACATGTGGATGGTCTTCCAGTTCTCTGTCTTATTGACTTTTAAAAGAAGGATTTTTACGTTCTTGATTTCAGATCCAGCGGAGACTGATGGGACAGAAGTATCCTCTCCCGGCTGGCCGTAAGAGGCTACGTGAAGTGTGTTGGGCAGGCCAATTCCTGTGGACCTGTGACCATCGCACTAACGCCCTCCCATTCGGGGCCTAATCGGTGATCCCATCGAGGGAGACTGCAGCAAATGTAAAAATACAGGCCTGCGGCACTAGAGGGCGCTCTTCTGAGGTTATAGTCACTACTCCAGGTGTGGACAGTGTAGAGGGAGCTTTACTCTGTATCTAACCCCCTGTACCTGCCCTGGGAGTGTTTGATGGGACAGTGTAGAGGGAGCTTTACTCTGTATCTAACCCCCTGTACCTGCACTGGGAGTGTTTGATGGGACAGTGTAGAGGGAGCTTTACTCTGTATCTAACCCCCTGTACCTGACCTGGGAGTGTTTGATGGGACAGTGTAGAGGGAGCTTTACTCTGTATCTAACCCCCTGTACCTGACCTGGGAGTGTTTGATGGGACAGTGTAGAGGGAGCTTTACTCTGTATCTAACCTCCCTGTACCTGCCCTGGGAGTGTTTGATGGGACAGTGTAGAGGGAGCTTTACTCTGTATCTAACCCCGTGCTGTACCTGCCCTGGGAGTGTTTGATGGGACAGTGTAGAGGGAGCTTTACTCTGTATCTAACCCCCTGTACCTGCCCTGGGAGTGTTTGATGGGACAGTGTAGAGGGAGCTTTACTCTGTATCTAACCCCCTGTACCTGCACTGGGAGTGTTTGATGGGACAGTGTAGAGGGAGCTTTACTCTGTATCTAACCCCCTGTACCTGACCTGGGAGTGTTTGATGGGACAGTGTAGAGGGAGCTTTACTCTGTATCTAACCCCCTGTACCTGACCTGGGAGTGTTTGATGGGACAGTGTAGAGGGAGCTTTACTCTGTATCTAACCCCCCTGTACCTGCCCTGGGAGTGTTTGATGGGACAGTGTAGAGGGAGCTTTACTCTGTATCTAACCCCGTGCTGTACCTGCCCTGGGAGTGTTTGATGGGACAGTGTAGAGGGAGCTTTACTCTGTATCTAACCCCGTGCTGTACCTGCCCTGGGAGTGTTTGCTGGGACAGTGCAGAGGGAGCTTTACTCTGTATCTAACCCCCTGTACCTGCCCCGGGAGTGTTTGATGGGACAGTGTAGAGGGAGCTTTACTCTGTATCTAACCCCGTGCTGTACCTGCCCTGGGAGTGTTTGCTGGGACAGTGTAGAGGGAGCTTTACTCTGTATCTAACCCGTGCTGTACCTGCCCTGGGAGTGTATGATGGGACAGTGTAGAGGGAGCTTTACTCTGTATCTAACCCCCTGTAACTGCCCCGGGAGCGTTTGCTGGGTGCCTGAAATGGATATTGCTGCCCTCCCTAGCACTGACGCCCCTCACATTCAACGCCACCCTGTCAGACTGTTAATGAGCCCGCAAATCCTTCCTCCACTTCTCAGTGTCCTCCCAGGGAACGGTGCGGAGATACAGGAATAATAAAGATGAGCCCTGCTGGACTGTTAAAGAGCCCGGAAATCTTTCCATTACTTCACAGATGGGCCTGTTGTCGCTGTGTTGTAAACTGGTCTGATTGTCTGCCCCCGACAGGTTGCTTTAGCCCAGCAGTACGGAGCAGTCGGCGTTCTGATCTACCCGGACCCTGCCGACATATCGCCGGACCCCAGGGGGCTCGGGCTATTCGGCAACATAGCCATCTCCGGACACGTAAGTGTGCGAAACCGAAAGGCTCCCTATCTCCCCCCCCCCGCCGCCCCCCATTCTCCGCGGGATCCGGAGTCTTAGTCAGAGGCCCCTCTGGAGTAACCGCCTTTAGTTCTGCGCCCCCGTTCCTCAGGGATGATATATCCGCCTCGGGGAGGGAGCAGAGCAGATTCACCAGAACCGATACCCGGGGCTGAAGGGCTTAAATTACGAGGGACAGCTCACATAGACTGGGCTTGTATTACCTCGAGTGTAGAAGATTAAGGGGCGATCTAATCGAGGGGTTTAAGATAATTGAAGGTGATAGGGGTAGATAGAGAGGAACGATCTCCTCTGGTGCATGGGTATCCAGAACAAGGGGGGGGGCGTCATCTTAATATTAGAGCCCGGCCGTTCAGGGTGATGTCTGGAAATGCCCTTGTTTCATTCATTCCTGGGATGTGGGCGTCGCTGGCAAGGCCGGCATTTATTGCCCATCCCTTAATTGCCCCCTTGAGAAGGTGATGGTGAGCCGCCTTCTTGAACCGCTGCAGTCCCGTGTGGTGAAGGTGCTCCCACAGTGCTGTTAGGGAGGGAGTTCCAGGATTGTGACCCAGCGACGATGAAGGAACGGCCGATATATTCCCAAGTCGGGACGGTGTGTGACTGGGAGGGGAACGTGGAGGAGGTGGTGTTCCCATGCGCCTGCTGCCCTTGTCCTTCTAGGGGGTAGAGGTCGCGGGTTTGGGAGGTGCTGCCGAAGAAGCCTTGGCGAGTTGCTGCAGTGCATCTTGTAGACGGTGCACACACTGCACTCCTTCCCACAAAGAGTGGTGGCAATCTGTAACTCTCTGCCCCCCCAAAAGGCAGTGGGCGCTTTGGGTCAATTGGAGCTTTCAAGACTGAGCTCGGTCGATTTCTGTCGGGCGAGGATACCGAGGGAGCGAATGGAGTTGCGATGGAGACCAGCCACGGAATCATCGGCCCCGATCTTGGTGGCCTCCGGCCTCCCCTCTCTGTGCCAGTTCCCCCTCGGGCTGGAGCGGGCAGGAGGGGAGTACCGCCGACACTGCCCGCTGGCGGCCAAGTGCCATAAGTGACCACTCGCCCGCCGAGCTGCCAGATTGGTGCGGGCGGGATTCGGGGCGAGAACAGGGTAAGGGCCGCCGTGTGGAGGCTGGTCTAACCCCGACGGTAAGTTCGATGGCCTGCAAAAAAAAGGTTCGTGAACATCTTGAAAAAAAATTTTGTTACAGCGACTTACCTGGATGGGGGTCCCCTGGAGATGTTCCCATGTATTTTGTTTTTTGCTATCATTTCCTATCTTCAGGTCTTCCCGCCCTCCCTGGGCCCCAACTCCATCCTCGGCGGCACTGGGGCCGACAAGCACCATTCTCGCCGAGATTGGGGGCTCCCGCCCGCTGCCACTCCTTATCATCATCAGAGGCAGTCCCTCGATTCCGAGGAAGACTTGCTTCCACTCTAGAAACATAGAAAATAGGTGCAGGAGCAGGCCATTCGGCCCTTCGAGCCTGCACCACCATTCAATATGATCATGGCTGATCATTCGCCTCAGTACCCCATTCCTGCTTTCTCTCCATACCCCTTGACCCCTTTAGCCGTAAGGGCCACATCTAACTCCCTCTTGAATATATCTAACGCACTGGCCCCAACAACTCTCTGTGGTAGAGAATTCCACAGGTTCCACAACTCTCTGGGTGAAGAAGTTTCTCCTCATCTCGGTCCTAAATGGCTTACCCCTTATCCTTAGACTGTGACCCCTGGTTCTGGACTTCCCCAACATCGGGAACATTCTTCCCGCATCTAACCTGTCCAATCCCGTCAGAATTTTATATGTTTCTATGAGATCCCCTCTCATTCTTCTAAACTCCAGTGAATATAAGTCTAGTCAATCTCTAAAAGTGAGTTGTCAGGTGACTGAACAGTCCAACACGGGAATTACAGACTCTGTCACAGGTGGGACAGACAGTGGTTGAGGGAAGGGGAGGGTGGGACTGGTTTGCCGCACGCTCCTTCCGCTGCCTGCGCTTGCTTTCTGCACGCTCGCAGCGACGAGACTCGAGGTGCTCAGCGCCCTCCCGGATGCACTTCCTCCACTTAGGGCGGACTGGTCTCTGGTACAGGGACTCCCAGGTGTGGGTGGGGATGTTGCACTTTATCAGGGAGGCTTTGAGGGCGTAAGCTGTTATTTTGCCGCCGAGCGGTACTGCCACCTCTTTTCGAGGGATTGTCCTGGTAATGTACCACCTGGTCTCTCGGTGGCCATCGGCAATCCTTTGGGCCCCGTAGAGCCTGACAGCAGAGGAGGAGGCCATTCGGCCCGTCAAGCCTGTGCCTCCCGCTGTGCTGTGAAATTCTCCAATGCTGCTCCCTCTGACCCTCCACAGCATCCGATGGCCCGAGGTTTTTAAACGATTGTTGGTCGCGTCACTCAGTCAATGTTCCAGCTCAAGCGCGGCTCAGTGGGCAGCACTCTCGTCTCCGAGTCAGAAGGTCGCGGGTTCGAGTCCCACTCCAGGGACCTAAGCACATAAATTCAGGCCGACACTCCCAGTGCAGTGCTGAGGGAGCGGCGAACTGTCAGAGGGGCAGTGCTGAGGGAGTGCAGCATTGTCGGAGGGGCAGTGCTGAGGGAGCGCCACATTGTCGGAGGGGCAGTACTGAGGGAGTGCAGCATTGTCGGAGGGGCAGGACTGAGGGAGCGCCACACTGTCGGAGGGGCAGTGCTGAGGGAGCACCGCACTGTCGGAGGGGCAGTACTGAGGGAGTGCAGCATTGTCGGAGGTGCAGTACTGAGGGAGCATCGCACTGTCGGAGGGGCAGTGCTGAGGGAGCGCCGCACTGTCGGAGGGGCAGTACTGAGGGAGCGCCGCACTGTCGGAGGGGCAGTACTGAGGGAGCGCCGCACTGTCGGAGGTGCCGTCTTTCGGATGAGACGTTAAACCGAGACCCTGTCTGCTCTCACAAATGGATGTAAAAGATCCAATGGCCACTATTTCGAGGCCAATATTTATCCCTCAGTCAACATAACAAAACAGATTATCTGGGTCACGATCACATTGCTGTTTGTGGGAGCTGGCTGTGCGCAAGTTGGCTGCCGCGTTTCCCACATTACAACAGTGACTACACTCCAAGTGTACTTCATTGGCTGTAAAGCACTTTGAGACGTCTGTCTGGTGGTCGTGAAAGGCGCTATATAAATGCGTCTTTTTTTCTCTGTCTCTCCCTCCAGGTTCATCTGGGCACTGGTGACCCGTTCACTCCGGGATTCCCGTCCTTCAATCACACACAGTTCCCCCCCATCGCCTCGTCTGCACTGCCCAAAATCCTGGCCCATTCCATCAGCGCCAATGTAGCGTCCAAACTCATGAGGTAAGCGGGTGCCCATGAAACCAAGCCCACCCCCAAACCCGCTCATACCAGGCAACACACGTCACCAGACATCTTGTTGTCAGCCGTGGCTCAGTGGGTAGCACTCTTTCTCGCCTCTGAGTCAGAAGGTCGTGGGTTCAAAAACCACACCAGGGACTGGAGCACATAAATCCAGGCCGACACAACCAGTGCAGTGCTGAGGGAGCCCCGCACTGTCGGAGGGGCCGTCTTTCGGATTAAACTTTGGCAGGTGTTAACATTTACAGGCGGTCCCCGGGAGTGTGTCAGTATTTGCAGGGGGTCCCCGGGAGTGTGCCAGTATTTGCAGGGGGTCCCCGGGAGTGTGCCAGTATTTACAGGGGGTCCCCGGGCGTGTGTCAGTATTTACAGGGGGTCCCCGGGCAGTGTGTCAGTATTTACAGGGGGTCCCCGGGAGTGTGTCAGTATTTGCAGGGTGTCCCCGGGAGAGTGTCAGTATTTACAGGGGGTCCCCGAGCGCGTGTCAGTATTTACAGGGGGTCCCCGGGAACGTGTCAGTATTTACAGGGGGTCCCCGGGAACTTGTCAGTATTTACAGGGGGTGCCCGGGAGCGTGTCAGTATTTACAGGGGGTCCCCGGGAGCGTGTCAGTATTTACAGGAGGTCCCCGGGAACGTGTCAGTATTTACAGGGGGTCCCCGGGAGCGTGTCAGTATTTACAGGGGGTCACCGGGAGTGTGTCAGTATTTACAGGGGGTCCCCGGGAGCGTGTCAGTATTTACAGGGGCTCCCCGGGGAGTGTGTCAGTATTTACAGGGGGTCCCCGGGGAGTGTGTCAGTATTTACAGGGATTCCTGGGGAGTGTGTCAGTATTTACAGGGGGTCCCCGGGGAGTGTGTCAGTATTTACAGGGGGTCCCCGGGGAGTGTGTTAGTATTTACAGGGGGTCCCCGGGGAGTGTGTCAGTATTTACAGGGGGTCCTCGGGAACGTGTCAGTATTTACAGGGGGTCCCCGGGAGCGTGTCAGTATTTACAGGGGGTCCCCGGGAATGTGTCAGTATTTACGGGGAGTCCCCGGGGAGTGTGTCAGTATTTACAGGGGGTCCCCGGGGAGTGTGTCAGTATTTACAGGGGGTCCCCGGGAGTGTGTCAGTATTTACAGGGGGTCTCCGGGAGTGTGTCAGTATTTACAGGGGGTCCCCGGGAGCGTGTCAGTATTTACAGGGGGTCCCCGGGAGTGTGTCAGTATTTACAGGGGGTCCCTGGGAGCGTGTCAGTATTTACAGGGGGTCCCCGGGAGTGTGTCAGTATTTACAGGGGGTCTCTGGGAGTGTGTCAGTATTTACAGGGATTCCTGGGGAGTGTGTCAGTATTTACAGGGGGTCCCCGGGGAGTGTGTCAGTATTTACAGGGGGTCCCCGGGGAGTGTGTTAGTATTTACAGGGGGTCCCCGGGGAGTGTGTCAGTATTTACAGGGGGTCCCCGGGGATTACATTCGAAAAGTACTTCATTGGCTGTAAAGAGCTTTGGGACGTCCAGAGGTTGTGAAGGCGCTATATAAATGCAGGTCTTTCAGTAACGGGGGAAGAAAAATCTGAAGCTTAAATAGCCCCAGGGTGTCCGCGGATTCTCACGGTCTGTTATTCTTTCCTTACCGGGCAGAAAGTTGCGCGGCATGGATGCTCCCCAGGACTGGATAGGTCGCCTCCCTCACGGCCAATACAGCCTCGGCCCCACCTTCCTGGAACCCGGCCAAAGGCTCCAACTGGGAGTCACCACACGCATGGTCTCCACCGTAATCAGCAATGTCTTTGGCTCCATCGAGGGCTTCGCGGAACCAGGTGAGCGCACGAGGGGGCTGAGGTGATTGACTGCTGGGATTGACGGTACCGGATGGGGGCAGCTCACCCCCTCCCCTCCCCCAACCCCCCTCACCATACATCCCCCTCTCCCCTCCCCCACACCCTCACCCCTCATCCACGCCTCACCATCCCTCCCCACTCCGTGTCCTAACTCGCACCGAGTCCCGCTCACCCATCACCCCCTGTGCTCGCTGCCCCCGTGTCCTAACTCGCACCGAGTCCCGCTCACCCATCACCCCCTGTGCTCACTGCCCTGTGTCCTAACTTGCACCGAGTCCCGCTCACCCATCACCCCCTGTGCTCACTGCCCCGTGTCCTAACACGCACCGAGTCCCGCTCACCCATCACCCCCTGTGCTCACTGCCCCGTGTCCTAACTCGCACCGAGACCCGTTCACCCATCACCCACTGTGCTCGCTGCCCCGTGTCCTAACTTGCACCGAGTCCCGCTCACCCATCACCCCCTGTGCTTGCTGCCCCCGTGTCCTAACACGCACCAAGTCCCGCTCACCCATCACCCTGTGCTCACTGACCCCGTGTCCTAACTCGCACCGAGTCCCGCTCACCCATCACCCCCTGTGCTCGCTGCCCAGTGTCCTAACACGCACCGAGTCCCGCTCACCCATCACCCTGTGCTCGCTGACCCCGTGTCCTAACTCGCATCGAGTCCCGCTCACCCATCACCCCCTGTGCTCGCTGCCCCGTGTCCTAACTCGCACCGAGTCCCGCTCACCCATCACCCCCTGTGCTCGCTGACCTACATTGGCTCCCGGTTAAGCAACGCCTCAATTTCAAAATTCTCATCTTTGTGTTCAAATCCCTCCATGGCCCTCGCTCCTCCCTATCTCTGTGATCACCTCCAGCCCTACAATCCTCCAAGATTTCTGCGCTCCTTCAGACATCTAGGCCCCAAAGCTCTGGATTCCCCTCCCGAAACCTCTCTCTCTCCCTTTCCTCCTTTAAGACGCTCCTTAAAAAATGCCGATTTGACCAAGATTTTGGTCATAGGTCCTAATGTCTCATTAAGCAGCTTGGTGTCCAACTCGTGCTGTACTTGCCCTGGGAGTGTTTGATGGGACAGTGTAGAGGGAGCTTTACTCTGTATCTAATCCTGTGCTGTACCTGCCCTGGGAGTGTTTGATGAGACAGTGTAGAGGGAGCTTTACTCTGTATCTAACCCCGTGCTGTACCTGCCCTGGGAGTGTTTGATGGGACAGTGTAGAGGGAGCTTTACTCTGTATCTAACCCCGTGCTGTCCCTGCCCTGGGAGTGTTTGATGGGACAGTGTAGAGGGAGCTTTACTCTGTATCTAACCCCGTGCTGTACCTGCGCTGGGAGTGTTGGATGGTCGCCTCTATCTGTGAATTAATGGCGTCACTAAACCTCGGTTTTCGAGCGCATTAACCAGAGCTGAGGACGGGAACCTGAAAGCTTGCCCGCTCCCAGTGGGTGTGAGAGATTCTCTGCCGACACCGCTCTCTGCACCTGCCGTTATCTCTTTCCTTTTGTTAACAGATCGATACATCATCCTGGGAGCACAGCGGGACGCCTGGGGCCCAGGTGCCGCAAAGTCGGGTGTGGGGACGGCCATTCTGCTGGAGCTTGCCCACGCGCTGTCCGAAATGGTGGCCAACGGTAAGGGAACCTCCAGGAAGGAGTCACGTCGGACTTTAACCGCTGCGGTGTAAACTGGCCATTGGGCCCAACCGCTCCATGCCATCTTCGCACGTGGCCTCCTCCCATCCGTGTCCCCCCTCCGTTGGGGAATGCCGGCCTGATGAGGGGCGACGAATCAATGTAACTTCGCTGATAGCAGTCGCCCAATCGGTGGTTCTGTCGGAGGGTCGCACACCTCGAAAAGTGTATCATTGTAATTGTACGGGGACGTGTTCATCGGAACCTTCCCCTGCATGCTTGAATAAATACCCGTTAACCGAGGTTTCGTTTGACTGATTCCGTGGTCGCTCTACGGACTGAGATACGGGCGGGTGTTGATTCCTTCTATCAGGGACTCCACCTTGAGGAAGACATGATTTCTTTTTGCCCCAACTATTGGCTCTCTGCTGCTCACCCGCAAGCCAAACCCGGCTGCCAGACGGAATCTCTCGACCAGAAGGAGATTAGGAAGGACAAAGTAGTGGAGGGTGGCTTGACCCCAGCTCTGAGTCCACACCGTCTGGGGGAGGAGGCACAGCTATTCGACACCGCTGACCCTCGCATTGCGTTGCTCCATCCTCTAATAACTGCGTCTTTTTCCCGCCAGGGTTCAGGCCTCGGCGAAGCGTGCTGTTCGCAAGCTGGGACGCCGGAGAGTTTGGCAGCGTTGGAGCCACAGAATGGCTTGAGGTAGGTGGGAGGGAGGGGCCAGGATTGGAGGGGAGGGGAATGGAATTAGGAGAGGGGCCGGGATTGGAGGGGAGCGACTGGTATGGTGGGGGTGGGGCCGGGATTGGGGGAGGAGCCTGGGATTGGAGGGGAGGGGCTGGAATTGGGGGGACCGGTATGGTGGGGGAGGGGCCAGGATTGTAGGGAGCAGCTGGTATGGTGGAGGTGGAGACGGGATTGGGGGAGGGGCCTGTATGGTGGGGGAGGGGCCGGGATTGGAGGAGCTCGGATTGGAGGGGAGGGATTGGAGGGGCGGAGCTGGGATTGGAGGGGATGGGCTGGGATTGTAGGGGAGGGGCTGGGATTGGAGGGGCGAGGTTATGATTGGAGGGGCGGGGTTCCGATTGGAGGGGCGGTGCTGTGATTGGAGGGGCGGGGTTACGATTGGAGGGGCGGGCTGTGATTGGAGGGGTGGGGTTATGATTGGAGGAGCGGGGCTGTGATTGGAGGGGTGGGGTTACGATTGGAGGGGCGGGGTTATGATTGGAGGGGCGGGGTTACGATTGGAGGAGCGGGGCTGGGATTGGAGGGTTGGGGGTTATGATTGTAGGGGCGGGGCTGGGATTGGAGTGGCGGGGCTGGGATTGGAGGGGCGGGGGATGGGATTGGAGGGGCGGGGCTGGGATTGTAGGGGCGGGGTTATGATTGTAGGGGCGGGGCTGGGATTGGAGTGGCGGGGCTGGGATTGGAGGGGCGGGGGATGGGATTGGAGGGGCGGGGCTGGGATTGGAGGGGTGGGGGATGGGATTGGAGGGGCGGGGCTGGGATTGGAGTGGCGGGGGATGGGATTGGAGGGGCGGGGCTGGGATTGGAGGGGCGGAGTGGGACTATAACCCTTTAAGACCGGCAGTGCTTATTATATGAAATGCCCTGTCTGCATCATCGAATGGCCAAGGCTCTGGCGTATTGACTCTCTGTCTCTGTCTGCAGGGTTACCTGACCATGATGCACCTGAAGGCAGCCGCTTACTTCAGTCTCGATAAAGCCGTCCAGGGTAAGAAGCAATCAGTAAATCCGTCGAGGAGATGGGGGGGTCTGGCAGGGGGAATGGGGCCTCCTCACCTGCGTCTGAGTGAATCCTGTTGGCCATTTCCCAACACACCCACCCCCCCAACCCTCCGACACAGCTGTCTGTGACTGCTGTACACGACGTTCGATCTCCCGCCCGCTCTCGGCGCTGCCTCAGGATTTTCCCAGAAGGCCGTGAGTGCGGGCCCAGCAACTGGAGCCATCCCAGGCCCCCTCACCTCAAATATCCGTCCCTGGGGGCATCCATTTGTTGTGGTGTCCCGAGAAATTGGCAGTGGTCCCTTGTGCCTAAAGGCCCCTTGGAGGCAGGGGTCTGCTGGGAGCAGGAGTCGGCCATTCGGCCCCTCGAGCCCCTGCTCCGCCATTCAATGAGATCTTGGCTGATCATTGACCTCAACTCCACTTTCCCGCCCGATCCCCATATCCCTTAATTCCCTTAATATCCAAAAATCCATCGATCTCTGTCTTGAATATACTCAACGACTGAGCCTCCACAATCCTCTGGGGTAGAGAATTCCAAAGATTCAACACCCTCTGAGTGAAGAAATTTCTCCTCATCTCAGTCCTAAATGGCCGACCCCTTATCCTGAGACTGTGTGACCCCTGGTTCTAGACTTCCCAGCCCGGGGGAAACATCCTCCCTGCATCTACCCTGTCAAGCCCTGGAAGAATGCTGAATGTTTCAATGAGATCACCTCTCATTCTTCAAAACTCAAGAGAATATCGGCCTAGTCTACTCAATCTCTCCTCATAGGACAATCCCCCCATCCCAGGAATCAGTCTGGTGAACCTTTGTTGCACTCCCTCTATGGCAAGTATATCCTTCCTTAGGTAAGGAGACCCAAACTGTACACAATACTCCAGGTGTGGTCTCACCAGGGCCCTATATAATTGCAGTAAGACGTCTTTATTCTTATACTCCCAAAGACCCCTAAAAATACTAGGTGGCCTCCTTCTCTAACCAGGGCCCACTGGGACCTCAGGCTTCGGAGTCCAATGGCTCTTGTTCCCCTCAAGCAGTCAGTAGACCCCTGGCGATCCCGACCCATAGTTGTAGGCCTATCAGGCCTGTAGTTAGGCTTCTGTTCCCTCCCCCCTCCAATTCCTCGATCAAGGCCATGCTTGCCTTGGGGCTGACACAGGAGGGGGAAGTGGGACCAGGCCGAACTACCAGCCTAGCCCAGCAAACTTTGGGGTGGGAGGGGCAGGCATCATTATCATCATAGGCAGTCCCTCGGAATCGAGGAAGACTTGCTTCCACTCTAAAAGTGAGTTCTCAGGTGACTGAACAGTCCAATACGGGAATTACAGTCTCTGTCACAGGTGGGACAGACAGTGGTTGAGGGAAAGGGAGGGTGGGACTGGTTTGCCGCACGCTCCTTCCGCTGCCTGCGCTTGCTTTCTGCACGCTCTCGGCAACGAGACTCGAGGTGCTCAGCGCACTCCCGGATACACTTCCTCCACTTAGGGCGGACTGGTCTTTGGCCCAGGGACTCCCAGGTGTCGGTGGGGATGTTGCACTTTATCAAAGGAGGCTTTGAGGGTATCCTTGAAACGTTTCCTCTGCCCACCTTTGGTTCGCTTACCGTGTAGGAGTTCCGAGTAGAGCGAGTGCTTTGGGAATCTCGTGTCAGGCATGCAAACGATGTGGCCCGCCCAGCGGAGCTGATCGAGTGTGGTCTGTTATATATGCAGACTATAGTTATACTCTCTGTGTAGTCACTGTATAGTTGCATAAGATGGAGACTTGTTACCTGATGTACTATCAATAAGGTTTACACTGTGTATATACCATGCTGGCACCACTAGAGGGTGCAACTGGTGGAGACCGGGGTTTCCTGCCCCTGTGGCAGAGGCTGTCCACCAGAGGGCACTGCGGTGGGAGACCTGAGGGTCACCTGCATAGGTGTGCAGGGCCCTGTATAAAAGGCTGCCCACCATGCATGTGCCTCACTCTGGAGTTACGAATAAAGGACCAAGGTCACTACAGTTTGAGCACAACACATTGCCTCGTGGTGTCATTCATAAGTGCATTACAGACACAACATGGTCAGTGCTTCGATGCTGGGGATGTTGGCCTGGACGAGGACGCTGACGTTGATGCGTCTGTCCTCCTGGGGGATTTGCAGGATCTTGCGGAGACATCGCTGGTGGTATTTCTCCAGCGACTTGAGGTGTCTGCTGTACATGGTCCACGTCTCTGAGCCATACAGGAGGGCGGGTATCACTGCAGCCCTGTAGACCATGAGCTTGGTGGTAGATTTGAGGGCCTGGTCTTCGAACACTCTTTTCCTCAGGCGGCCGAAGGCTGCACTGGCGCGCTGGAGGCGGTGTTGGATCTCGTCATCAATGCCTGCCCTTGTTGATAGGAGGCTCCAGAGGTATGGGGCAGGCAGAACACTTGTTGTCCTCCAGTACCGAGTCCAGGAAGGAGGGAGCAATACTGGGGCCTCACTGTTGGTTTGTACAGGTCCTCTGTTTTTTTTTTAACTCTGTATAAACTAGATCCTGTTTCTTTGTTACAGCTTTAGCAACTTGTCCCATTGGCAAAACAAATATATTTAGCAAGCACAGGGGTCAAAATTGGGTCCCGCTGTTTTTGAGACATTGTCACCACCCGCATGCTGATTTCACCGCCGGGCATTCGGTGCAGGCCTCAAACTGACAAATTCGGCTTTTACGGCCAAAGATGAGAGAACAGCGTTGTAAGGTGGCGTGGAGCATCCCTCCTCGGGCGGGAGGTGAGGGGGCCGACTAGATCTCGCATCGGGAGGCTGGCCCCAGCATGGAAGCACTGACCACACTCGACCAGCTCCGCTGGGCAGGGCCACATTGTCCGCATGTCCCCGACACGAGACTCTCAAAGCAAGCGCTCTACTCGGAACTCTGACACGGCAAGCGAGCCCCAGGTGGGCAGAGGAAACATTACAAGGGACCACCCTCAAAGCCTCCCTGATAAAGTGCAACATCCCCACCGACACCTGGGAGTCCCCGGGCCAAAGACCAGTCCGCCCCAAGTGGAGGAAGTGCATCCGGGAGGGCGCTGAGCACCTCGAGTCTCGACCCGCCGAGAGCGTGCAGAAAACAAGCGCAGGCAGCGGAAGGAGCGTGCGGCAAACCAGTCCCACCCTCCCCTTCCCTCAACCACTGTCTGTCCCACCCTGTGACAGGGACTGTAATTCCCGTATTGGACTGTTCAGTCACCCGAGAACTCACTTTTAGAGTGGAAGCAAGTCTTCCTCGATTCCGAGGGACTGCCTATGATGATGATGAGCTGAGAAAGGGGAAGGAAATGAAAAAAGAACCTCAAACCTCTCCGACCCGCACACACACACACGCACACTTCCCCAACTGTTATCGAAAAACGAAAAAAATGAAGAAATAAAAAAGAACATAGCTTGCTCTCTGGGCGATTGCGCCCGAGTTCCGCTCTTTACTGACTACTTTTTCCAGGCTGTGTGCCGGGAAGGCTGACTAAATATCGCGATCGAGCCGCCAAGGGGGCGTTACACGCTGGTTTTAAGGTGGTTGGTGGAAGGTTTAGAGGGGATTTGAGGGGAGAGGGCTTCTTCACGCAGAGGGTTGTGGGGATCGGGAACTCGCTGCCTGGAAGAATGGTGGATGCAGAAACCCTCACCACTTTTAAGAGATGGTTGGATGGGCACTTAAAGTGCAGTAACCTGCAAGGTTACGGACCGAGAGCTGGTCATTGGGATTAGACTGGATGACCTTTTGTTGGACGGAGCAGATATAACGGTAAGTACTGCAGGGAATCGAATACGACCAGGGTGATCTCCTGGACTAGTGTCAATCGCCTGGATGGGTCGGAGAGGAATTTTCCCAGATTTGTTTCCCCAATTGGCTCCTGGGTTTTTATCTGGTTTTTGCCTCTCCCAGGAGATCACATGGCTCTGGTTGGGGTGGAGTGTAGAATGTTTCGGTGTAAGGGGTGTCGCAGTTGTGTGAGGCGGACTGGTTGGGCCGGGTGCTCTTTACCTGTCCGCCGTTGTTCGTGGGTTTATATGTAACCGTCAGGGCTGCTGAGCGAGGGCCGTGCGGCTCTTTGTCGGCCGGCGCGGACACGATGGGCCGAGATGGCCTCCTTCTGCGCGGTAAATTTCTATGTTTCTACGGATGGCATCACCAGGCGGTCGGCGTAAGCCGGCACGGTGTTACCTCTTGGCGGGTCTGCCAAAGAGCTGACTGAGCGTCTCCGCAGGCGCGAGTACCGCTTACCGTCGGCCTTTGCCGGTACCGTTAGCCGCCTGCCCCGCGCGGTAACGGGTGGCGGTAGACACAGAATTTCAACCCCGCAGTGCCCGCACTAACACCCTGCTCATTTTCCAGGGGGCGACAGACTCTACATTCAGTCCAGTCCTCTGCTCCGCAACCTGATCGAGCCGGTGATGAAACAGGTACGTTCGCTCTACGCTGGCTTGCCCGCCAGTCTCTCACGGCGGGAAAAGGCCATTCAGTCCCTCGAGGGTGTTCCACCCGTCAATCAGATCGCGGCTGATCCGTATCGTAACTCCATCTTGCCCCGCCTTGGTTCCGCAACCCTCAATACCCTTACCCAACAAAAATCTATCCATCTCCGTTTTGAAATGTTTAATTAGAACATAAACATAAGAACATAAGAATTAGGAGCAGGAGTAGGCCATCGAGCCCCTCGAGCCTGCTCCGCCATTCAACAAGATCATGGCTGATCTGGCCGTGGACTCAGCTCCACTTACCCGCCCGCTCCCCGTAACCCTTAGCAGCTTTTTTGAGGTGAGAGAGTTCCAGATTCCCACCGCCCTTTGTGTGAAGAAGTGCTTCCTGACATCACCCCTGAACGGCCGGGCTCGAATTTTAATCTTTTAATCCAGCTATTTACAATATACATTAACGATTTAGATGAAGGAATTGAGTGTAATATCGCCAAGTTTTCAGATGACACTAAGCTGGGTGGCACTGTGAGCTGCGAGGAGGATGCTATGAGGCTGCAGAGCGACTTGGATAGGTTAGGTGAGTGGGCAAATGCATGGCAGATGCAGTATAATGTGGATAAATGTGAGGTTATCCACTTTGGTGGCAAAAACAGAGAGATAGACTATTATCTGAATGGTGACAGATTAGGAAAAGGGGAGGTGCAACGAGACCTGGGTGTCATGGTTCATCAGTCATTGAAAGTTGGCATGCAGGTACAGCAGGCGGTGAAGAAGGCAAATGGTATGTTGGCCTTCATAGCGAGAGGATTTGAGTATAGGAGCAGGGAGGTCTTACTGCAGTTGTACAGGGTCTTGGTGAGGCCACACCTGGAATATTGTGTTCAGTTTTGGTCTCCTAACCTGAGGAAGGACATTCTTGCTATAGAGGGAGTGCAGCGAAGGTTCACCAGACTGATTCCAGGGATGGCAGGACTGACATATGAAGAAAGACTGGTTTGACTAGGCTTATATTCACTGGAATTTAGAAGAATGAGAGGGGATCTCATAGAAACATATAAAATTCTGGCGGGATTGGACAAATGAAATGCAGGAAGAATGTTCCCGATGTTGGGGAAGTCCAGAACCAGGGGTCACAATCTAAGGATAAGGGGTAAGCCATTTAGGACCGAGATGAGGAGAAACTTCTTCACTCAGAGAATTGTGAACCTGTGGAATTCTCTACCACAGAAAGTTGTTGGGGCCAGTTCGTTAGATATATTCAAAAGAGAGTTAGATGTGGCCCTTACGGCTAAAGGGATCAAGGGGTATGGAGAGAAAGCATGATCAGCCATGATCTCATTGAATGGTGGTGCAGGCTCAAAGGGCCGAATGGCCTCCTCCTGCACCTATTTTCTATGTTTCTATGTTAAGCCCCCCTTGTTCTGAACACCCACCCTACCAGAGGAAATAGTTCCTATCAACTCTGTTGCTCGCCTCAAACACCTCGATTAGATTGCCCCTTAATTTTCCACCTTGGTGTGGCTGAGCAGAAACCAGGGGAGGGGGTTTAGAGGTTGGGTATTTTGCGTTTCCTGATTTAGGATTAATTCGGTCGCTCTTTCAAAGAGCCAGCACAGGGCACCATTAGATTCCAGGTTTAACTTTGCCAGTCTCTATCCCGCAAAGCTCTGTGGGATCGCCGCTCCAACATCTCCTTTCGAGGGTGGGAAATTCGCTCAGAACTCCGACCCGCGAGACTGGGCATCGAGGGGCCAAACACTCTGGTATCAGGCGAGGTGCCGGGTTAATCCGAGAACCCCCAGCCCCCCGAGCCGAGAAGTGGCCAGGCCACACACGCCGGTGTGGAACTGTTGGCGGGACCCCAGCCTCGACAGTCTCAGGGGAAGCAGGTGGGACAAGGGGTATTAATGCAATTATAGATCGCACACACGCGCGCACTCAGACACGCACGCATACGCAAACACGCACTCAGACACGTGCACACACAAACCCGCGCTCAGACATGCGCACACACGCAAACACGCGCTCAGACATGCGCACACAAGCAAACACGCACTCAGACATGCGCACACACACAAACACGCGCTCAGACATGCGCACACACACAAACAGGCACTCAGACATGCGCGCACACGCAAACAGGCACTCAGACACGCACGCACACACAAACGCGTACACTCACAAACACGCACTCAGACATGCGCACACACAAACATGCGTGCACACACAAACATGCGTGCACACACAAACACGCACTCAGACACGCACACAAACACACGTGCACACACAAACACGCACTCAAACACGCGCACACACACAAACCCACACACTCGCTCTCGCACACACTCTCTCACACACAAGCACACACACACTCACATTCTCTCTCACACACACACTCTCTCTCACCACACACACACCCACACACACTCTCTCATACACACACACACACACTCATACATACACACACATACATACACACACACATACATACACACACACACACTCTCTCATACACCCACACACACTCTCTCGTGCACACACACACACTCATACATACACACACACACATACATACACACACACACTCTCTCATACACACACACACACTCTCTCATACACCCACACACACTCTCTCATACACACACACACACACACTCTCATACACACACACACCTACACACACTCTCACACACACACCTACACACACACACCTACACATTCTTTCACACACACACACACACACACACACTCTCACACACACACACACACACATACTCTCACACACACACACTCACACACACACCCACATACACACACTCTCACACACACCTACACACTCTCACACACACCCACACACACACTCTCTCACACACACAGACCCACACTCTCTCATACACACACACACACACTCTCTCATACACCCACACACACTCTCTCATGCACACACACACACTCATACATACACACACACATACATACACACACACACTCTCTCATACACACACACACACACACTCTCTCATACACCCACACACACTCTCTCATACACACACACACACACTCATACACACACACCTACACACACTCTCACACACACACCTACACACACACAACTACACATTCTCTCACATACACACACACACACACACACTCACTCTCACACACACACACACACACACACATACTCTCACACACACCCACATACACACACTCTCACACACACCTACACACTCTCACACACACCCACACACACACACTCTCTCACACACACAGACCCACACTCTCTCATACACACACACACACACTCTCACACACACCCACACACTCTCACACACACACACACACCCACACTCTCTCATACACACACACACACACTCTCACACACACACACTCTCTCTCACACACACACACCCACACTCTCTCACACACACACACCCACACTCTCACACACACACACACACCCACACTCTCACACACACCCACGCACACACACTCTCTCATACACACACACACTCTCTCACACACACACACCCACACTCTCACACACACACACACACCCACACTCTCACACACACCCACACACACACACACTCTCTCATATACACACACACTCTCTCACACACAGCTCTGATCCAACGTGTCCTTCCCTGACAGGTTGTCAGCCCGAAGTGGAGTGGTCAGAGTGTCTACGACCAGATCAAGGCGCGGAATCCCGACTCCATCAGCCAAATGTAGGTACAATATTGGGGGGGGGGGGGGGAGGCGGGGTGGGGGAGGGGCGCGGGGCGCGAGTTGGGGGGGGGGGGTTCCTATAGGAACGCACGCCAGTTCCTCCCAGCAGTGAGCCCTGATCCCAAACTAAAAGCAAAGGTTGCTACACATGGCTTCTCCTGAACAGATTTGGCACGGATGGGGACCAGTCTTCGGTCCCATCACCTGAGGAAATCCAATCCCACAGAGGCGTTGTAACTGGAGCCTGAGTGTGTCTACAGCATGTACCAGCCACACAGGCTGTGGAGGGCGGGGGGACTAACTGGATCGCTCTTTCAAAGAGCTGGCACAGGCACGATGGGCCGAATGACCATTTGCCGTCTTTCAGATGAGACATTAAACCGAGGCCCCGTCTGCTCTCTCAGGTGGACGTAAAAGATCCCACGGCCACTATTTCAAAAAAGAGCAGGGGGAGTTCTCCCCAGTGTCCTGGGGCCAGTATTTATCCTTCAATCAACATAACAAAAAAAACAGATTATCTGGGTCATTATCACATTGCTGTGTGTGGGAGCTTGCTGTGCGCAAACTGCCTGCCGCGTTTCCCACAATACAACAGTGATCACACTCCACAAGTACTTCATTGGCTGTAAAGCGCTTTGGGACGTCCGGTGGTTGCAAAAGGCGCTATATAAATGTAATCAATTTCTTCCCTTCTCTCTCTCTCCTTCCCGCCCTCCCTCCCTCTCTCCCTTCCTCCCTCCCTCCCTTCCCTCCTTCCCTTTCCCTCCCTCTGCTCCCTTTCCTCCCCGGGAGATAAACGGCAGCAGATTAGAATGTAACGTATGCCCCCGTGAGCATGCTCACAGGTTGGTTGAGCTGTTGAGTTGGGAGTGGCTTAGCCAGTCACGGTGATGTTCTCAAGACTCAATAAAAACCCGGCCCGTTGGGATCCACGATGGGTACCGCTGGTTGTGAGCCTGGTGGATGAACCGGTGATGTGTGGTGCGATTGTTAAACCTTTCGTTAACAAACCAACTAGCTCTTAACAGCAATGTGTTGCTATGAATTCTGAAGCCAAGAACCCATGAAGCCAATACGTTGCACTAACAGACGCTGTACTAAACCTGTCCCGTTCTCTCTGAGCAGCATACAGCCCCTCACCATGGACAGCAGTGCCTATCCCTTCACTGCCTTTGCCGGAGTTCCGGCCATGGAGCTCAGCTTTCGTGAGGTGAGTCACAGCGGCCAGAATCCCCTCCCCCACTGCCTATCACAACAGCAACAACAACTTTATATAGCGCCTTTAATGTAGTGAAATGTCCCAAGGGCGTTTCACAGGAGCGATTATCAGACACAATTTGACACCAAGGCCACATAAGAAAATATTGGAGTTAAAAACAGAAAATGCTGGAAATACTCAGTGGGCCGGGCGGCATCTGTGGAGAGAGAGACAGAGTTAACGTTTCGGGTCGATGACCCTTGCTCAGCACCGGCAAAGTTTGCGATGTAACAGATTGTTGAGGAAGTGCAGGAGGCGGGGAAAGGGGGAGGAGAGGGGAAGAACAAAAGGGAAGGTCAGTGATAGGGGGAAGGCAGGCGAGATTAGAGAGACAAAAGGGATGGTGAGTCAAATTGAAACGGTAACGGCACAAGTTAAGAAACAAAAGATGAATCTAGAGAGGGTGTGGGTGGCGGAATCATCACTGGGGCAGCGAGCACAGGGGAGTGATGATGGGTGAGCGGGACTGGGTACGGGTTAGGACACGGGGCAGTGAGCACAGGGGGTGGGGAAAGAGAAAAGAAAGAGGAGATTGGAAAAAAAGCTTGGTCAAAGAGGTCGGTTTTAAGGAGCGTCTTGAAGGAGGAGAGAGAGGCGGAGAGGTTTAGGGAGGGAGTTCCAGAGCTTAGGGCCCAGGCAACAGAAGGCACGGCCACCAATGGTTGAGCGGTTATAGTCAGGGATGCTCAGGGGGGCAGAATTAGAGGAGCGCAGATATCTCGGGAGGTTGTGGGGCTGGAGGAGTTTACAGAGATAGAGAGGGAGCGAGGACCATGGAGGGATCTGTAAACAAGGATGAGAATTTTGAAATTGAGGCGTTGCTTAACCGGGAGCCAATGTCGGTCAGCGAGCACGGGGGGTGATGGGTGAGCGGGACTCGGTGCGAGTTAGGACACGGGGCAGCGAGCACGGGGGGGTGATGGGTGAGCGGGACTCGGTGCGAGTTAGGACACGGGGCAGCGAGCACGGGGGGGTGATGGGTGAGCGGGACTTGGTGCGAGTTAGGACATGGGGCAGCGAGCACGGGGGGGTGATGGGTGAGCGGGACTCGGTGCGAGTTAGGACACGGGGCAGCGAGCACGGGGGGTGATGGGTGAGCGGGACTCGGTGCGAGTTAGGACACGGGGCAGCGAGCACGGGGGGTGATGGGTGAGCGGGACTCGGTGCGAGTTAGGACACGGGGCAGCGAGCACGGGGGGTGATGGGTGAGCGGGACTCGGTGCGAGTTAGGACACGGGGCAGCGAGCACGGAGGGTGATGGGTGAGCGGGACTCGGTGCGAGTTAGGACACGGACTGCCAAGTTTTGGATCACCTCTAGTTTACGTCGGGTAGAATGTGGGAGGCCGGCCAGGAGTGCGTTGGAATAGTCAAGTCTAGAGGTAACAAAGGCACGGGTGAGGGCTTCAGCAGCAGATGAGCTGAGGCAGGGGCGGTGTTACGGAGGTGGAAATAGGCGGTCTTAGTTATGCTGCGGATATGTGACCGGAAGCTCATTTCAGGGTCAAACGTGACAGAAAGGTTGCGAACAATGTGGTTCCGCCTCAGACAGGAGTCACGTTGAAACTATTCAGTCAGGTGGACAGACTGGAGAGACTGGGATTGTTCTCCTTCGAGCAGAGAAGGCCAAGAAGAGATTCAATAGAGCTGTTCAAAATTGTGGGAAGGGTGGGTTTTGATCGAGTAAATAAGGAGGCGCTCTTTCCAGTGGCGGGAGGGTCGGTAGCCAGGGGGACACAGCTTGAAGATAATTCACAAGGGAGCCCGCGGGGGAGATGGGGAGAATGTTTTATTTACGCAGTGATTTGTTGTGATCGGGAACGCGCTGCCTGAAAGGGCGGTGGGAGCAGATTCAATCGTAACTATCAAACCGGGAATGGGATAAATGCGTGGAGGGGAAACGTTTGCTGGGCTGTGGGGAAAGAGCGGGGGGGGGGGGGGGTGTAGTGGGACTGATTGGATCGCTCGCTCACAGAGCCGGCACAGGATAGGCACGGTGGACCCAATGGCCTCCTTCAGCGTTGTGCGATTCCATGAAATGATTGAATTTGGTCTTTAATCTGGCCATTGCGCGCGCCGAGCTTGGGGAGGGGGTGATGAGCCCCTCTGGAGGGTGGGGGGTGGTGAGGAGACTGTCCCGCCCGAGTCGAGGACGCGTTCGCGGCAGCATCGCTGCTTGCGCCCGTGTAGCGCCGGCGCTCCCCAACCCTTCCCCAGCAGCCGCCCTTGGTCACAGAACCTGCTCAAATGTCGGACCGACAGCGAAACATCATCATCATCAGAGGCAGTCCCTCGGGATCGAGGAAGACTCGCTTCCACTCTCAAAGCGAGTCCTCGGGTGGCTGAACAGTCCAATACGGGAATTACAGTCTCTGTCACAGGTGGGACAGACAGTGGTTGAGGGAAAGGGGAGGGTGGGACTGGTTTGCCGCACGCTCCTTCCGCTGCCTGCGCTTGGCTTCTGCACGCTCTCGGCGACGAGACTCGAGGTGCTCAGCGCCCTCCCGGATGCACCTCCTCCACTGAGGGCGGTCTGCGGAACACAGTCGCAACATCGCACCCTCGTTTACCGGCCCCTTCGTCGCCTCGTCTTGTGAGATGTTGTCCGTGGCTCAGTGGGCAGCACTCTCTCGCCTCGGAGTCGGAAGGTCGTGGGTTCGAGCTCCACCCCCAGAGACTTAGACCATCAGAAATGGGAGCAGGAGTCGGCCATTCGGCCCCTCGAGCCTGCTCCGCCATTCAATGAGATCGTGGCTGATCTTCGACCTCAGCTCCACTTTCCCCGCCCGATTCCCCATATCCCTCGATTCCCTCTGAGCCAGAAGGTTGTGGGTTCCAGTCCCACACCCGGGACTTGAGCACATAAATCCAGGCCGATGCTCCCAGTGCAGTGCTGAGGGAGCGCCGCACTGTCGGAGACGCTGTCTGCTCTCTCAGGTGGACATAAAAGATCCCACGGCCATCTATTTCGAAGAAGAGCAGGGGGAGTTCTCCCCGGTGTCCTGTGACCAATATTTATCCCTCAATCAACGTCACTAAAACAGATTATCCGGGTCATTATCACATTGCTGTGTGTGGGAGCTTGCTGTGCGCAAATTGGCTGCCGCGTTTCCCACATTACTACACTCCAAAAGTACTTCATTGGATCTTTTACGTCCGCCTGAGAGAGCAACGGTTTAGCGTCTCATCTGAAAGATGGCCCCTCCGACAGTGTGGCGTTCCCTCAGTACCGCCCCTCCGACAGTGTGGCGCTCCCTCAGCACCGCCCCTCCGACAATGCGGCGCTCCCTCAGCACTGCCCCTCCGACAGTGCGGCTCTCCCTCAGTACTGTCCCTCCGACAGTGCGGGGCTCCCTCAGCACTGCCCCTCCGACAGTGCGGCACTCCCTCAGCACTGTCCCTCCGACAGTGCGGGGCTCCCTCAGCACTGCCCCTCCGACAGTGCGGCGCTCCCTCAGCACTGCCCCTCCGACAGTGCGGCGCTCCCTCAGCACTGCCCCTCCGACAGTGCGGCGTTCCCTCAGTACCGCCCCTCCAACAGTGTGGCGCTCCCTCAGCACTGCCCCTCCGACAGTGCGGCGCTCCCTCAGTACTGCACTGGGAGTGTCGGCCTGGATTTTGTGCTCAAGTCCCTGGAGTGGGGCTCGAACCCATGACCTTCTGACTCAGAGGCGAGAGAGAGAGTCCTGCCCACTGAGCCACGGCTGGCACTGTGGAGACACACGGGAGAATCTGCGTTAGTGTCGGACAGGGGGGCAGTAAGGTCGGGTCCAGGATCACTGTGACAGCTGGTTCCTCTCCGTAGTTCAACAGGGCCTACCCGTTCCTCAACACCAAGCAGGACACCTACGAGCTATTGAACAGGAAGCTGAACGGAAGGCTGGAGGACGTGAGCCGGTCGGTGGCCGAGATGGTCGGGCAGATGGTGATTAAACTCACCAACAATGACCTGCTGCAACTCAACTACCAGGTGTACAGCGATGAAACCCTCAACTACATCACCCAGCTCAGCACCTTCTCACAGGAACTGCAGGTATTCTCTTGTATTCTGTATCTAACCCCGTGCTGTACCTGCCCTGGGAGTGTTTGATGGGACAGTGTAGAGGGAGCTTTACTCTGTATCTAACCCCGTGCTGTACCTGCTCTGGGAGTGTTTGATGGGACAGTGTAGAGGGAGCTTTACTCTGTATCTAACCCCGTGCTGCACCTGCCCTGGGAGTGTTTGATGGGACAGTGTAGAGGGAGCTTTACTCTGTATCTAACCCCCTGTACCTGCCCTGGGAGTGTTTGATGGGACAGTGTAGAGGGAGCTTTACTCTGTATCTAACCCGTGCTGTACCTGCCCTGGGAGTGTTTGATGGGACAGTGTAGAGGGAGCTTTACTCTGTATCTAACCCGTGCTGTACCTGCCCTGGGAGTGTTTGATGGGACAGTGTAGAGGGAGCTTTACTCTGTATCTAACCCCGTGCTGTACCTGCCCTGGGAGTGTTTGATGGGACAGTGTAGAGATAGTTTGAATACGATAAAATGAGAGAGAAAATTACACTTAACATTGAATTAAAAGTTTAAAACAAAATCATATTAAAAGCAATGACTTCTCTCTTTCCCGCACTCTCTCTCTATTTCTTGCTGTGTCTCCCTCACTCTCTCTCTCTCTCTTCACTCTCGATCTCTCTTTTTCTCACACTCTTCCTTTTTTTCTCTCTCCCTCTATCTCCCTTTCTCTCTCCTATTTCTGGCTCTCTCCCTAATGCGCCCCCTCAAACTCTTGCTTTCTCTCCCCTCCCTCCCTCTCTTTTTCTCTATCCCTCACTGTCCCTCTGTCTCTCCCCCCTCTCCCTCACCCTGTCTCTTCTATCCCACCCTCTCCCATCTCTGCCTTGCCCTCTCTTTCTATCCCTCAATCTCTGCCATCCCCCTCTCACTTTCCCTTCCTCTCTCTCTCTCTCACTCCTTCCCTTCCTCTCTTTGTCTATCCCTCACGGTTCCTCTCCCCCTCAACCCCTCTCTCTCTTTCCCACTCTACCCCTCTTCCTTTCTATCCCTATCTCACTCTCTCTCTCTCTCTCTCCTTCCCTTCTTTGCTCTCCCTCCCTGTCTCTCTCTTGCTCTCTCTCCCTCTCCCGTTCACCCCCTCCCTCGCTCTCTCTCTCTATCCCTCTCCTTCACTCTCCCACCCTTCCCCTCTCTCACTCTCCCTCTCCCGCCGTCCCCCTCCCTCTCCCGCACTCCCCCTCCCTCGCTCTCTCTCTCTCTCTCTCACTCTCCCACCGTCCCCCTCCCTCACTCTCTATCCCTCTCGCCCCCCCCTCTCCGCACTCCACCTCTCCTGCACTCCCCATCCCTCGCTCCCTCTCTCTCTCTCTCCTGCCCTCCCACTCCCTGCACTCTGGGCCTGTTCACAGAATTATGGCCTCACCCTCCAGTGGCTGTACTCTGCCCGAGGAGACTTCAACCGAGCGGCCGAGGCACTGACCAACCTGATCGATTCATCGGACGGGAAAAACGAGAGGCTCAATCGCATCTACAACGATAAGATAATGAGGGTGATTATCAGGGAGCCAGGGCCTTCAGTGGGGAGGGACGGGGGAATGGAGAGGGGGAATGGGGGAATGGAGAGGGGGAATGGAGAGGGAGGAAATGGGGATGGGGGAATGGAACGGGGGGCGGAATGGGGAAATGGAGAGGGGGAATGGGGAAATGGAGAGGGGGGAATGGGGAGAATGGGGGAATGGAGAGGGAGGAAATGGGAAGGGGGAATGGAGAGGGAGGAAATGGGAAGGGGGAATGGGGGAATGGAGAGGGGGGGAAATGGAGAGGGGGAATGGAGAGGGGGAAATGGAGAGGGGGGAATGGGGAGGGGGGAATGGGGGAATGAAGTGGGGGAATGAAGAGAGGGGAATGGAGAGGGGGGAATAGGGAATGGAGAGGGGGAATGGGGAATGGAGAGGGGGGAATGGGGGAATGGAGAGGGAGGAATGGGGAGAATGGGGGAATGGAGAGGGAGGAAATGGGGATGGGGGAATGGAGAGGGAGGAAATGGGAAGGGGGAATGGAGAGGGGGAATGGAGAGGGGGAAATGGAGAGGGGGGAATGGGGAATGGAGAAGGGGGAATGGGGAATGGAGAGGGGGGAATGGGGGAATGGAGAGGAGGGGAAATGGAGAGGGGGAATGGAGAGGGGGAAATGGAGAGGGGGAATGGGGAGGGGGGAATGGGGGAATGAAGTGGGGGAATGAAGAGAGGGGAATGGAGAGGGGGGAATGGGGAATGGAGAGGGGGGAATGGGGGAATGGAGAGGGGGGAATGGGGGAGGGGAGATGGGGAGGGGGATGGGGTGAGGCGGTGCCTTGGGGAACAATGGCGGTAATATTTGCTCCTGCACATTTCCCAACAGGTGGAGTTCTACTTCCTGTCTCCGTACGTGTCGGTGACGGACTCGCCGTTCCGGCACATTCTGCACGGCCGGGGCGACTACACGCTGCCGGCCCTTTACCAACACTTGCAGCTGCTGCGTGTAGACCCCGCCCGCTTCGACGAGCAGTGCTTCCGCAGGCAGCTGGCCCTGGTGACGTGGACCCTGCAGGGGGCCGCCAACGCACTGAGCGGCGACGTCTGGAGCCTGGACATCAACGGCTTCTAACGGCCCGCAACCAATCAGGGCTCTCGTCACTGCCCCACGAGCCCGATTCTCCCAGTCGTCACGGTGAGGGCGGGGGGAGGGAACGGGGGGGAAGGAGCGGGAGTTCAGGGGTCGTGGGGGAGAGCGCGGAGGGTTCGGGGGTCGGGGAGAGGGAGCAGGGGTTCAGGGGTTACCAACTCTACTGGAGATTGTGTCCCTCTCGTCCCTGCCCTGCCTCCCCTCGCTCCATCCCCTCCATCTCTTCACCCCTCCCTTCCCTCTGTCCCTTTCCCTCCGTCCCTCCCTCCCTCTCTCTCTTTCCCCTCCATCTCTTCCTCACTCCTCTCCATCCTTCCTTCTCTGCACTCCCTCGCTCCCTCCTTCCCCTCCCCCCCCACCCCTTCCCTTCCCTTCCCTCCCTCCATCCACTCCTCCCAACCACCCTCCACCCCTCCCACCCCATCCATCTCTTCCCCTCGCTACTCCACTCCTCCCCTCCCTCCATCCCGCTCTCTCTCTCGCCCTCCCACAGCACTCCCCACCCTTTCCCCTCCTCCACCTCTCCCTCCCTCCCACCAATTCCCTCCCTGCCCTTCACCCTCCCTCCCCACTCCCCTTCACCCTCCGCCTGCCCCTCTCCCCGGTCGGTTACCCCTGCTCAGAGAGGGCAGTGACAAAGACTTGCTGTTGGAATTCAATCAGGGCCATTGCTCACTCACTAGAACCAGCCGCTCAGTCACCTGGAGAAGGAAGTATGCTTTCCAGAAACGCGCCCTGGTTATCTTGGGGAGGTTCCTCTGCCTCCTATCTGCCCCTCTCCCTCTGTAACCTCTGTTATACAGCGTGCAAATGGTTTTTGCTCAGGGAAATGTTATAAACACACACGTATCTGAGTGAACTGTCCTGTGACAGCATAAAAATGTAATTGTGCTGGCAATGTGTGACAGACATTCCCCTGCACAAGAAAAAATCCCTCTTTCCATCCCTCTCTCCCCTCCCTCTTTCCATCTCTCTCCTTCCTTCCCTTTCTCTCTTCTCTTCCCTCGCTTTCCTTCTCACTCTCTTTTTCTTTCTCCCTCTCTCATTCCTTCTCTCTCTCTCTCCTTCCTTCCCTCTTTCCTTCTCAGTCTCTCCTTCACTCTCTTTTTCTTTCTCCCTCTCAGTCCTTCCCTCTCTCTCTCTCTCTCCTCCCTCTTTCCATCTCTCTCTCCTCCCTCTTTCCATCTCTCTCTCTCTCCTTCCCTCCCTCCCTCCCTCTCTTTCCTTCTCAGTCTCTCCTTCGTCCTCTCTGTCTTTCTCCCTCTCTCCTTTCTCTCACTCCCCTCCTTTCTCACTCTCGGAGGTCTAATTTACCTCTGCGGTTAATGTGTTTACCTTGAATTCCTGCCTTTAACCCGGGTCATCGATCAATTTGCCGTAACCAGTGCCTCCTCCCAGGGTTGGGTACGGCGTTGAACCAGCCACCTCGCATTGTGAGTTCAAATCCCGCCACTGGCAAGGTGTGAAATTAAGTTTCTTTTTTTTAAAAATCGGATCATTTGCGGATTAAAATTTCCAAACCGGTTGGCCAATGCCTTTCCGGGATGGGATTCTGCTCTCCCTATGTGTCTCCCGTCTTAACGCCCCCTCGGGATTGGTTGGTGGATGAAGCCCCAGTTCCCCACAATTACATCGAGTCGATGCCATTCGGCCCAACCAGTCCATGCCGGCGTTTATGCTCCACTCGAGCCTCCTCCCGTCTTTCCTCATCTAAATCTATCGGCATAACCCTCTATTCCCTTCTCCCCCATGCGCTTGTCCAGCCTCCCCTTAAATGCATCGATACTATTCACCTCAACCCCTCCCTGTGGCAGTGAGTTCCACATTCTCACCACTCTCTGGGTAAAGTAGTTTCTCCTGAATTCCCCATTGGGTTTCTGGGTGACTATCTTGTATTGATGGCCTCTAGTTATGCTCTTACCCATAAGTGGAAACATATTCTGTACATCTACCCTGTCGAACCCTTTCATAATTTTAAAGACCTCTATCGGGTCGTCTCTCAGCCTTCTCTTTTCTAGAGAAACCCAGCGGTTGATTCAATAAATGTGACCTTGTCACTGTCACCCACATCCTGTGGAGGAAATAAAATTAAAAGCAGGAATTTAACGTGAATACATTAGTGAGTTATAAATATCTTAGCTAAAGAAACGACATTGCGTGTTTGTATATCCACATTTAGTGCTTGTGTCTATACTCTGGTTGTCAGTAATGATTGTTTAATTTATCAGGGACAGTGATCACTATAAATTATTTCATAAGTATTAAGACATTTTTTTTATATATTGGTAATTATCGGAAGCAGTGCCTTCCATAATTATGACAGTTATACTGTCTTCGAATGAAAAAGCAGTATCTGCTTATAATGAGCCAGGGTGTCATGAGGTGGGAGAGGTGGGCTGCTGGGAATGTTCAGGATAGTCAGGAAGCCATTTGCAGTGTACCCCAAGCTCTTGGGTCAGCCATTTGCAGTGTACCCCAAGTTCCTAGGGCAGCCATTTGCAGTGTACCCCAAGTGCCTAGGGCAGCCATTTGCAGTGTACCCCAAGCTCCTAGGGCAGCCATTTGCAGGGTACCCTAAGCTCCTAGCGCAGCCATTTGCAGTGTACCCCATGCTCCTAGGGCAGCCATTTGCAGTGTACCCCAAGCTCCTAGGGCAGCCATTTACCGTGTATCCCAAGTTCCTAGGGCAGCCATTTGCAGTGTACCCCAAGCTCCTAGGGCAGCCATTTGCAGTGTAGCCGAAGTTCCTAGGGCAGCCATTTGCAGTGTACCCCACGCTCCTAGAGCAACCATTTGCAGTGTACCCCAAGCTCCTAGGGCAGCCATTTGCTGTGTACCCCATGGTCCTAGGGCAGCCATTTGCAGTGTACCTCAAGCTCCTAGGGCAGCCATTTACCGTGTATCCCAAGTTCCTAGGGCAGCCATTTGCAGTGTACCCCAAGCTCCTAGGGTAGCCATTTGCAGTGTAGCCCACGCTCCTAGGGCAACCATTTGCAGTGTACCCCATGTTCCTAGGGCAACCATTTGCAGTGTACCCCAAGCTCCTAGGGCAGCCATTTGCAGTGTACCCCATGGTCCTAGGGCAGCCATTTGCAGTGTACCCCAAACTCCTAGGGCAGCCATTTACCGTGTATCCCAAGCTCCTAGGGTAGCCATTTGCAGTGTCCAAAAACATAATTATGATTCCACTTCCGTGTGTCTTCTCAGCACCGGAAGCTTTGCTCTGCAACTAACCCATCTAGTACCATTTTTGAAAGACGCTTTCCCAAACTGTAAACCAAACACCGAAATGTTGTTTGTTTTGAAAGAGAAGTCCAATTTTTTCCCCCCTTAAGTTGCGGATGAATTCTCATCAGCAGTGAATCAAACATCAGAACGCTAATCTGGAAACACCACCACTTCCAAGTTCCCAAAAAGGTTTACAGGGCTACGGGGAAAGGGCGGAGGTGAGGGGGGGGGGGGGTGGTGGGGGAGGGAAGTTGGGCTAGCTGAAGAGCTCTTGAAGAGAGCCAGCACGGGCTTGACGGGCCGAATGGCCTCCTTCTGTGCTGTAAGCGTTCTACGATTCCCCTCCGAGTCACACACCATCCTGACTTGGAAATATATCGGCCGTTCCTTCATCGTCGCTGGGTCACAATCCTGGAACTCCCTCCCTAACAGCACTGTGGGAGCACCTTCACCACACGGGACTGCAGCGGTTCAAGAAGGCGGCTCACCACCACCTTCTCCAGGGGCAATTAGGGACGGGCAATAAATGCTGGGTCTTGCCCAAGAACAAATTTTAAAACTTGCCCGTCCCCGCCCCCACCCACATGCCCTATTCTGGCTGGTTCCGGACTTGGGCCGAAAGGTAGAAGTGATTAGTCAGGAGCGAGTTTCCCCCACACTTGGTAGCACCCACCTCATGACATCATTACAGCTGTTGCGCCAGTGTCGAGATTGTCCTGTTTCCGCGTTAGGAAGACTGCCACTGACGCATTTTCCGGAGGCTTAATTATCGGGATCAGCTTCTTCTCATCGCTCAGTCCTTCTTGTTTGTTTGTTTGTTTGTTTGTTAGGTTAATACCGCTTTGCCGCGTTTGTTTCGCGGCCTGCCCGCTCGCGCTGTGTTCCGCTTTGGCTTGATTTGCGTGGCTCAGTGCCGGAGGAGGGGAAGGTCCACTCAACCTTCAGCCGTGATGGTCACACACACCCGCCCGGCCCTGGTCCCCCTCCCCCCCCCCCCTCCCCCGGGTCTCCATGCCTTCCGTTCGGAAGGGACACGCACGCTGGACTAAGGAACGGGGCGAGAGTTTCTTCCGAAAAAGGAGTTCGGCAATCCTGGCCCGCCTCCCGCCCGACACAAACCCGAGCTCGTCCAAAGCCCGTGTACCAACTCGCACCGCGTCCCGCTCGCCGCCTGTGCTCGCTGACCTACATTAGGAACAGGAGGCGGACATTCAGCCCCTCGAGCCTGTTGCGCCGTTCAGTGAGATCACGGCTGATCATCGACCTAACTCCATCCACCTGCCTTTGCCCCGTATCCCTTAGATTTCTGTTAACCAACGGTACTATCAATCTCCAGTTCAAGATTAACAATGGATTGATTGCCGTTTGCGGAAGAGAGTTCCCAACTTCGATCATCCTTTGTGCGTAGAAGTATTTCCCAATTTCACTCCCGAGAGATCTGGCTGTAATTTTTAGACTGTGCCCCCTAGTCCTAGGCTTCCCAACCAGCAGGAATAATTTCTCTATCTCTTGATCAGATCGCCCCTTAAACCTCTAAATTCGAGGGAATACAACCCTAATTTTGTGTAATCTCTCCTCGTAACTTAACCCTTAAAGACTGGGCATTGGCCTCTGGTCCCTGACAGTTTTATAAATCGCATCCTCATGTTCAAATCCCTCCGTGGCCTCGCCCCCTCCCTATCTCTGCGATCTCCTCCAGCCCCACAACCGGAGATCTCTGCGCTCCTCCAATTCTGGCCTCTTGTGTGTCCCCGATTTGATTGGCTCCACCATTGGCGGCCGTGCCTTCAGCTGCCTGGGCCCCCAGCTCTGAAACTCCCTCCCCAAACCCCACCTCCTCCTTTTAAAGGGAATAATGCCCCCTCTGCCCTCTCGGGAGGACGTAAAAGGTCCCGCGACACAATCTCGTTTTGGGACATCCTCGGGCGCTACATAAACCCAAGTCCTGTCCTTATTCCTTTATAAGCGTGTCGGGTTGACACAGGGCTGTCAGGGGTCGTGACCTCACCGTGCTGTTGGCTGATTGGGATTGTCGGGAGTTCTCCGTTGTAACATCTCTCGGGCTTGAGAGCGCAGTACAGGCCCGAGACCAGAGACCAGTCAGAGTCACGTCAAATGCTTCAGCTTATTGTAACTCGATAATAAATCCAGTCTGAAACCCCACGATTGAGTCGGTCTTTTTACTTTCCCGGTGAAGTTCCAACGGCTACCAAAGCACCATGAGGGGCAGCCTGTAAAGGCAGACCAGAAAGCGGTGAGTGTATTGCCTACACCGTGCTGTGGGATAAAAGGTGGCCCCATCTCCTGTTCAACTCCCTCCATGGCCTCACCCCTCCCCATTTCTGTCACCGACTCCAGCCGAACAACCTGCCCCGCAGCGATCTCTGCACATCTCCAATTCTGCCTTCTTACGCTTCCCTGATTTTCAGCGCTTCACCCTTGGTGGCCATGCCTTTAGCTGCCTAGGCCCTAAGCCCTGGAATTCCCTCCCTAAACCTCTCTTTTCCCCCACCCCCCATCCCTCCTTCTAAGACCCTCCTCAAAGCCTACCAAGCAACTGATCACCTGTCCCAATACCTCATTTTGTGGGCTTGGTGTCAAACGTAGGTCCCCTACAGTCAGAATCAGGGGAAGTCATAACGGGGAACAAAGAAATGGCAGACCAATTGAACAAGTACTTTGGTTCGGTATTCACTAAGGAGGACACAAACAACCTTCCGGATATAAAAGGGGTCAGAGGGTCTAGTAAGAACTGAGGGAAATCCTTATTAGTCGGCAAATTGTGTTGGGGAAATTGATGGGATTGAAGGCCGATAAAATCCCCAGGGCCTGATGGTCTGCATCCCAGAGTACTTAAGGAGGTGGCCTTGGAAATAGCGGATGCATCGACAGTCATTTTCCAACATTCCATAGACTCTGGACTCTGGTAGCCAATGTAACCCCACTTTTTAAAAAAGGAGGGAGAGAAATTATAGACCAGTCAGCCTGACATCGGTAGTGGGTAAAATGATGGAATCAATTATTAAGGATGTCATAGCAGCACATTTGGAAAGAGGTGACATGATAGGTCCAAGTCAGCATGGATTTGTGAAAGGGAAATCATGCTTGACAAATCTTCTGGAATTTTTTGAGGATGTTTCCAGTAGAGTGGACAAGGGAGAACCAGTTGATGTGGTGTATTTCAGAGGCTTTCGACAAGGTCCCACACAAGAGATTAATGTGCAAAGTTAAAGCACATGGGATTGGGGGTAGTGTGCTGACGTGGATTGAGAACTGGTTGTCAGACAGGAAGCAAAGAGTAGGAGTAAATGGGTACTTTTCAGAATGGCAGGCAGTGACTAGTGGGGTACCGCAAGGTTCTGTGCTGGGGCCCCAGCTGTTTACATTGTGCATTAATGATTGCATTGGGGATTAAATGTAGTATCTCCAAATTTGCGGATGACACTAAGTTGGGTGGCAGTGTGAGCTGCGAGGAGGATGCTATGAGGCTGCAGAGTGACTTGGATAGGTTAGGTGAGTGGGCAAATGCATGGCAGATGAAGTATAATGTGGATAAATGTGAGGTTATCCACTTTGGTGGTAAAAACAGAGAGACAGACTATTATCTGAATGGTGACAGATTAGGAAAAGGGGAAGTGCAACAAGACCTGGGTGTCATGGTACATCAGTCATTGAAGGTTGTCATGCAGGTACAGCAGGCGGTTAAGAAAGCAAATGGCATGTTGGCCTTCGTAGCGAGGGGATTTGAGTACAGGGGCAGGGAGGTGTTACTACAGTTGTACAGGGCCTTGGTGAGGCCACACCCGGAATATTGTGTACAGTTTTGGTCTCCGAACTTGAGGAAGGACATTCTTGCTATTGAGGGAGTGCAGCGAAGGTTCACCAGACTGATTCCCGGGATGGCGGGACTGACATATTAAGAAAGACTGGGTCAAATGGGCTTGTATTCACTGGAGTTAAGAAGAATGAGAGGGGATCTCATAGAAACGTTTAAAATTCCAACGGGTTTAGACAGGTTAGATGCAGGAAGAATGTTCCCAATGTTGGGGAAGTCCAGAACCAGGGGTCACAGTCTAAGGATAAGGGGTAAGCCATTTAGGACCGAGATGAGGAGAAACTTCTTCACCCAGAGAGTGGTGAACCTGTGAAATTCTCTACCACAGAAAGTTGTTGAGGCCAATTCACTAAATATATTCAAAAAGGAGTTAGATGTAGTCTACTAGGGGGATCAAGGGGTATGGCGAGAAAGCAGGAATGGGGTACTGAAGTTGCATGTTCAGCCATGAACTCATTGAATGGCGGTGCAGTCTCAAAGGGCCGAATGGCCTACTCCTGCACCTATTTTCTATGTTTTTATGTTTCTACCTCTCTTTCCTCCTTTAAGAAGCTCCGTAAAACCTACCTCTCACCTGCCCTAAATAGGAACAGGAGTAGGCCATACGGCCCCTCGAGCCTGCTCCGCCATTCAATAAGATCATGGCTGATCTGATCATGGACTCAGCTCCACTTCCCCGCCCACTCCCCTTATCGTTTCAGAAACTCTCTATTGCTGTCTTAAATTTATTCAATGTCCCAGCTTCCACAGTTCTCTGAGGAAGCGAATTCCACAGATTTACAACCCTCTGAGAGAAGAAATTTCTCCTCATCTCTGTTTTAAATGGGCGCCCCCTTATTCTAAGATTATGCCCTCTAGTTCTAGTCTCCCCCATCAGTGGAAACATCCTCTCTGCATCCACCTTGTCAAGCCCCCTCATAATCTTATACGTTTCGATAAGATCACCTCTCATTTTTCTGAATTCCAATGAGTAGAGGCCCAACCTACTTAACCTTTCATAAGTCAACCCCCTCATCTCCGGAATCAACCGAGTGAACCTTCTCTGAACAGCCTCCAAAGCAAGTATATCCTTTCGTAAATATGGAAACCAAAACTGCAGTATTCCAGGTGTGGCCTCATCAATACCCTGTATAACTGTAGCAAGACTTCCCTGCTTTTATACTCCATCCCCTTTGCAATAAAGGCCAAGATTCCATTGGCCTTCCTGATCACTTGCTGTACCTGCATACTATGCTTTTCCGCTTCATGCACAAGTACCCCCAGGTCCCGCTGTACTGCGGCACTTTGCAATCTTTCTCCATTTAAATAATAACTTGCTCTTTGATTTTTTTCTGCCAAAGTGCATGACCTCACACTTTCCAACATTATACTCCATCTGCCAAATTTTTGCCCACTCACTTAGCCTGTCTATGTCCTTTTGCAGATTTTTTGTGTCCTCACACATTGCTTTTCCACCCATCTCCCATCTTTGTATCGTCAGAAAACTTGGCTACGTTACTCTTGGTCCCTTCTTCCAAGTCGTTAATATAGATTGTAAATAGTTGGGGTCCCAGCACTGATCCCTGCGGCACCCCACTAGTTACTGGTTGCCAACCAGAGAATGAACCATTTATCCGGACTCTCTGTTCTATTAGTTAGCCAATCCTCTATCCATGCTAATATATTACCCCCAACCCAGTGAACTTTTATCTTGTGCAATAACCTTTTATGAAGCACCTTGTCAAATGCCTTCTGGAAGTCCAAATACACCACATCCACTGGTTCCCCTTTATCCACCCTGTTCGTTACATCTTTAAAAAACTCCAGCAAATTTGTCAAACATGACCTCCCCTTCATAAATCCACAATGACTCTGCCTGACCGAATTTTGCTTTTCCAAATGTCCTGCTACTACTTCTTTATGCGGCTCAGTGTCAAATCTTTTCTTATAACACTCCTGCAAAGCGCTTTGGGATGTTTTACCTTAAAGGCGCTATATAAATACAAGTTGTTGTTAGAACATAAGAAATGAGAGCAGGAGTCGGCCATTCGGCCCCTCGAGCCTGCTCCGCCATTCAATGAGGTCATGGTTGATCTGATCTTGGCCTCAACTCCACTTCCCTGCCCGCTCCCCATAACCCTTCACTCCCTTATCGCTCAAAGATCTGTCTATCTCCACCTTAAATATATTCAATGACCCCCCACAGCTCTGTGGGGCAGAGAATTCCACAGATTTACAACCCTCAGAAGAAATTCCTCATCTCCGTTTTAAATGAGCGACCCCTTATTCTGAAACTATGTCCCCTAGTTCTAGATTCCCCCATAAGGGGGAACATCCCCTCTGCATCTACCCTGTCCAGCCCCCTCAGAATCATCTTGTTAAAGCTCCTGGTGTGGATTTATGGTTTATAAACTGGAATGAAATAATTACATTTGAGGTGCTGTACAAAGTTTTATGATGTTACATAAGAAGATAAGAAATAGGAGCAGGAGTCGGCCATTCAATAAGATCATGGCTGATCTGATCATGGACTCAGCTCCACTTCCCTGCCCGCTCCCCATAACCCTTCACTCCCTTATCGCTCAAAAATCTGTCTATCTCCGCCTTAAATATATTCAATGACCTAGCCTTCACAGCTCTCTGGGGCAGAGAATTGCACAGATTTACAACCCTCTGAGAAATTTCTCCTTATCTCAGTTTTAAATGGGCGGCCCCTTATTCTGAGACCAAGTCCCCTAGTTTTAGTTTCCCCTATGAGTGGAAATATCCTCTCTGCATCCACCTTGTCGAGCCCCCTCATTATCTTATAAGTTTCAATAC
Source organism: Pristiophorus japonicus (assembly GCF_044704955.1). Classification (NCBI taxonomy): domain Eukaryota; kingdom Metazoa; phylum Chordata; class Chondrichthyes; family Pristiophoridae; genus Pristiophorus; species Pristiophorus japonicus. Next base: position 88,497,752 of record NC_091996.1, on the reverse strand, counting down.
GATCACCTCTCATTCTCCTGAACTCCAATGTGTCTAGGCCCAACCTACTCAACCTATCTTCATAAGGCAACCACCTCATCCCCAGAATCAACCTAGTGAACGTTCTCTGAACAGCCTCCAATGCAAATATATCCTTCCTTAAATACGGAGACCCAAACTGCACGCAGTACTCCAGGTGTGGCCTCGCCAATACCCTGTACAGTTGCAGCAGGACGTCCGGGCAGGCACAGCAGGAGGGGCGAAGGAGCGGCAAGAGTCTGTAGAGGGAAGTGACCGGGGCCCAGGAGAGGCGTGAATCTGGGGCCCAGAAGAGGCGAGGGCAGCACGGGCCCAGCCCACACTGTGCGATATGTGCGCACACTGGGTCCGTGCAGCAGAGCTGGTCTCCAGTCGTCCTGGTTAACCCTTGCCACTGGACCAAGACCTCGCTCTGTCAAGCCCGTGTGGTGGCTGGTGTGCAACGGCCACCCCACGTTAAAAAAATCCACCCACAGGCACCTTCCACCCTTCAGGATGTAGTTCGGGATCTGGAATATTAGGTCCTTCATTGAAACACTTGTGAACTCGTCCCTTTTTGGCGTGGAAGCAAGTCATCCTCGACACGAGGGACTGCCTATGATGATAATATACTCTATCCCCCTTGCAATAAAGGACAACATTCCAGTTGCCTTCCTGATTACTTGTTGTACCTGCATACTAACTTTGTGTGTTTCATTCACAAGGACCCCCTTCTTTGCACTTTTTAACTTGCACTAAGGGCAAGCAGAGATTTGTAAGCACCAATATAATTAATGGTTTTGTTGAACCTCTGCGTGTATCGTTGACCATTTTCCATGCCTCTTGTGATCAAGTCCACCAGCAAAAGTAACCCGGACACCAGCCCAGGTGCCAGCAAAGGAAGAGAAGCTCTCTTTAGGAGATGGCTTTGCCCCCTCCTCCCTAGAGTGATCGTTCCCTTACCTCAGCCTTCGGACTTTCTCTCCGCGTCCTATCCCCTGGCCACTCTCCTCGTTTTATTTGGTCAGTCCTTCGGGTCTCTCTCGTTTCCCCGTTACACGCTCTCCCGTCCCCCCTCGGCACCCTCGCTGCGTTGGGAGAGCTAGAGGCCCCTCCCGCGGCTTGCCCAGATGGCCGAGGACCTTCAGCCGGGAGGGCGTTAGTCCTCGGCACAGTGCCCACGTCGGCCGGTTACACTCTGCCATGGCTTTCGGAGGGAGGGAGGAGGATGGGGAAAGGAATGAAGGAAAGAGCGAAAAGAGGGATAGAAGGATGGTAAAGGAGGGAAAGAAATGAAGAGGGGGGGGGGGGGGAAGAGAGAAGGAAAGGGAGACGACAAAAAGACGGACTTGCATTTATATAGCGCCGTTGGCCAGGGTGAGACACGGACAGATTGAACACAAGGAGAGAGGACGCACTGGACTTAAAACAATACCTGACATCTTTATTGAAACGCCACGCAAGACCCAAAGGCGCGTAGTGCTTCTGCTCTGACTTTACATTTGTACAAGGTTCGTTTCTTTTTGCAAAGTGCAAATACAATTTATTTTTTTAATTTTCATTTAAAAAAAAAACACGCAGAGAATCTGTGGTGAGTTTACACAGCAGCCTCATTCACACCGCCGTCCCAATCAGGATTAATTTGCACGGATCCTCAAGACACACACACACACACACACACAGAGAGAGAGAAACCGGGAATATAAAGGGACAGCTCCCGATAAAGCTGCTGGTGACGCTCCCTATTGCCTCTCCTGTTACATGCACATGCAGCAGCAAAATGCGGGGATCCTGGGTGGGAACCGAGGGCTGCCATCTCCTTCCCGACACCAGATCAGAGATTCAGCACTAGCCCTGTATCGCTGTAACCCCACCATCTCCATAATAACCACACGCAGCGGCTCAAGTGTTGGAAGAGGCTCCCACTCCACCCCTCATTGTGATAAGAGTCAGGACATCCAGGACTGCTTGCCCCGCCCCACCGTAGCCTCCCACCCCCAATCGCCGCGCGAATGCTATTTTCTGACCCCTTTCTCCCCTCCATCCCCCAGCCATTCTTGCAGGCGAGGGGCACGGCCACACTTAGGCGGACGACGAGACCATAATAACCACAGGGAGCATCGCAAGTGTTTGAGGGGCCCCCATTGTGCTAAGAAGACCGGTTGATCCAAGCCAGCTTTACTACCTCGTGCCGGGTCGGGTCGCCAAGATCCCCTAAAGACCCTCCAATCCTGGGTCTGCATTTACTGCCCATAGATTTGAATTAGTGGAACTTTTTATTTTTCGACGTCTTCAAGGTGAGGGTGTCAATATGGGGCAAACGGGTCATTCTCCATTTCAGGCACCCAGTGTCAGCTTCAAACACTCCCAGGGCAGGTACAGCACGGGGTTAGATACAGAGTAAAGCTCCCTCTACACTGTCCCATCAAACACTCCCGGGGCAGGTACAGCACGGGGTTAGATACAGAGAAAAGCTCCCTCTACACTGTCCCATCAAACACTCCCAGGGCAGGTACAGGGGGTTAGATACAGAGTAAAGCTCCCTCTACACTGTCCCATCAAACACTCCCAGGGCAGGTACAGCACGGGGTTAGATACAGAGTAAAGCTCCCTCTACACTGTCCCATCAAACACTCCCAGGGCAGGTACAGCACGGGGTTAGATACAGAGTAAAGCTCCCTCTACACTGTCCCATCAAACACTCCCAGTGCAGGTACAGGGGGTTAGATACAGAGTAAAGCTCCCTCTACACTGTCCCATCAAACACTCCCAGGGCAGATACAGCACGGGGTTAGATACAGAGTAAAGCTCCCTCTACACTGTCCCATCAAACACTCCCAGGGCAGGTACAGCACGGGTTAGATACAGAGTAAAGCTCCCTCTACACTGTCCCATCAAACACTCCCAGAGCAGATACAGCACGGGGTTAGATACAGAGTAAAGCTCCCTCTACACTGCCCCATCAAACACTCCCAGGGCAGGTACAGCACGGGGTTAGATACAGAGTAAAGCTCCATCTATCTAGACTGTGATGGGGTGGGAGAGAACCAGGGCTGTCAGCGTTCTGCAGCAATACAATGCCTGTAAAGTTGCGCTCACGTTCAATCTCCACTCCCCACAGACAACAAGCAACTCGCGTTAGTGGCGATCAACATTGCTCTCGTCCCCGATCAAAGACGGCTCCTAGCCCCAGGTAACTTTAAAAACTCTCACCTTCCCGCTCATTAAGGGGCCCCGCTCAAAAGAGCAGAGCCTTCGCTGCACACATTCCCATCTCCCACAAGTCAAGCATCGAGCGCCCCGGGGAATGGGGTTCGGAAAGAAAGCGAGGTTCTGCACTTCAACAAACGGGCCTTCCGCGCGGAGGGTTCCCGTCCCCAGCTCCGCTCCTCCCGGAGAGAGAAGCGTCGGAATCTCTGGAGGGCGCAATTGTACGGACAACAGTCGGGATCACCCTGTGCGCGAATGAACCAGTTGCTAACAAACACTTCTCCTCCAAGTCTGAACAAAGACACGGCACACTTGGAACCCGCTGCTGATGTGTCGCGCAGCGCCTTCCAACCCAGACTCCCCACCCGTTAAATATTGTTTAAAAGACCTGCCATTTCCATAGCACCTTTCCCAACCCCAGCACGTCCCAAGAATCCTTACAGCCAGTGAAGTACTTTGTTTTTTGGAGTGTAGTCACTGTTGTAATGTGGGAAATGTGGCAGCCAATTTGCGCACAGCAAGCTCCCACAAACAACAATGTGTTAAATGACCCAGATAATCTGTTTTTTTTTCCAAAAGTGATGTTGATTGAGGGCTAAATATTGCCCCCAGGACACCGGGGAGAACTCTTCTTCCAAGTAGTGCCCGTAGGATCTTTTACGTCCACCCGAGAGGTTTAACGTCTCATCCGAAAGGCGGCCCCCTCCGACAGTGCGGCGCTCCCTCAGTAGTGCCCCTCCGACAGTGCGGTACTCCCTCAGTAGTGCCCCTCTGACAGTGCGGCACTCCCTCAGTACTGCCCCTCCGACAGTGCGGCGCTCCCTCAGTACTGCCCCTCCGACAGTGCGGCGCTCCCTCAGTACTGCCCCTCCGACAGTGCGGTGCTCCCTCAGTACTGCCCCTCCGACAGTGTGGCGCTCCCTCAGTACTGCCCCCTCTGACAGTGCGGCGCTCCCTCAGTACTGCCCCTCCAACAGTGCGGTGCTCCCTCAGTAGTGCCCCTCCGACAGTGCGGTGCTCCCTCAGTACTGCCCCTCTGACAGTGCGGCGCTCCCTCAGTACTGCCCCTCCGACAGTGCGGCGCTCCCTCAGTACTGCCCCTCCGACAGTGCGGCGCTCCCTCAGTACTGCCCCTCCGACAGTGCGGCACTCCCTCAGTACTGCCCCTCCGACAGTGCGGCGCTCCCTCAGTACTGCCCCTCCGACAGTGCGGCGCTCCCTCAGCACCACCCCTCCGACAGTGCGGCACTCCCTCAGTACTGCCCCACCGACAGTGCGGCTCTCCCTCAGCACTGCACTGGGAGTGTTGGCCTGGATTTTGACTCTCGAGCGGGACTCGAACCCACGACCTCCCGACTCAGGGGGCAGAGTACCATCCACCAAAGCACAGCTTACACCGTTACTCACTTCATGCAGTTAATAATTAAGCAGCAGAAATTTGTGTGGGGTTTGCTCAGGAAGGTCCTGGGTTCGATCCTCACCACACCACTACCTTGCCGTCATGCCGCCTCCACAGCCGAACAGCTCGCCGACACAACCTCAAGTTGCACGGGGCACAACAGTGACTGCGCTACAAAACCAAAGTATGCGATTGGCTGTGAAGGGCTTTGGCAAGGGTGGCCAGGCCACCTGGATTGTCCTGGAGTTTCCCGGAATTAAAGATTAATCTCCCGGACACTGCTGGGAGCAGCACAGCTCGCAATAAGCACAGGAGGTATTGCGCCTTGACGATGTATAGAGGACTTTCCGGGACCAGAGGATTGTGGGTACTATGGTCGCCATTTTTGATCGATTGACACAACGGGTGACCATTGGCGAGAGGGCATGGGTGGGCCGGTTGGAGGTGATGTGGTCAAACCTCCCCGAATACTGTCCAACCAAAGTCGCCCTGAGGCCGTGAAAGGGGCTACATGAATGCAAATTCTTTCCTTTACCCCTCCCCCCCACCCCCTCTGAAGCTGGAAATGCCCAGGAAGCCGAACCAATTGAGCACAGAGTCCCCCAGGCTCAAGCAGTCTATTCGCACGGAGGATCAAAATGGCAGTCGACCGATTCACATTATTCAAGAGCGAGAGGCGGGAGCGATAATGAACGCTTCTCCCCTTTCCCGCTCGCTAAACTCCTTCAGGAAAATATTGAAAATAAACCTCCTTTAAACAGAAAATGAAAAAAAAAACAACAAGGCCGTTAAAGAAAGCATGTGGGGATTGTGGGCTTTATAAATAGAAGCTGAGAGTACAAAAGCAAGGAAGTTACGCTAACCTTCATAAAACTCGGTTAGGCACCAGCTGGAGTATAGTGTGTCCAATTCTGGACCAGCACACTTCAGGAAGGATGTGAAGGCCTTAGAGAGGGTGCAGAAGAGATTTACCAGAATGGTACCAGGGACGAGGGGCTTCAGTGACATGGATACATAAGAACATAATAGGAGCAGGAGTCGGCCATTCGGCCCCTCGAGCCTGCTCCGCCATTCAATAAGATCATGGCTGATCTGATCACGGACTCAGCTCCACTTCCCTACCCGCTCCCCATAACTCTTCACTCCCTTATCGTTCAAAAATCTATCTCCACTGTAAATATATTCAATGACCCAGCCTCCACAGCTCTCTGGGGCAGAGAATTCCACAGATTCACGACCCTTGGAAGAAATTCCTCCTCATCTCCGTCTTAAATGGGCGACCTCTTATTCTGAAACTATGCCCCCTAGTTCTAGATTCCCCCACGAGGGGAAACATCCTCTCTGCATCTACCCCTGTCGAGCCCCCTGAGAATCTTAAATGTTTCTGTAAGATCACCTCTCATTCTTCTAAACTCCATTGAGTATAGGCCCAACCTGTCCTCATAAAAGACACCCACCTTCATCCCAGGAATCAACCAAGGAGAGACTGGAGAAGCTGGGGTTGGAGCAGAGAAGTTTAAGGGGAGATTTGATAAAGGTGTTCAAAATCATGAGGGTTTTGATAGCATAGACGGTTATTATGATCTGTCGGGCAATGGGGGAAGGGGCAGTGGGAGGGAGTGGGACTAACTGGATAGCTCTTGCAAAGAAGCCATTCAGCTCCTCGAGCCTGTTACATAGGAACAGGAGGAGGCCCATTCAGCCCCTCGAGCCTGTTAGATAAAGATAGTAGCAGGCCATTCAGCCCCTCGAGCCTGTTATATAGGAACAGGAGGCCATTCAGCTCCTCAAGCCTGTTAGATAGGAACAGACCATTCAGTCCCTCGAGCCTGTTAGATAGGAACAGGCCATTCAGTCCCTTGAGCCTGTTAGATAGGAACAGGCCATTCAGTCCCTTGAGCCTGTTAGATAGGAACAGGAGGCCATTCAGTCCCTTGAGCCTGTTATATAGGAACAGGCCATTCAGTCCCTCGAGCCTGTTAGATAGGAACAGGCCATTCAGTCCCTTGAGCCTGTTAGATAGGAACAGGAGGCCATTCAGTCCCTTGAGCCTGTTAGATAGGAACAGGCCATTCAGTCCCTTGAGCCTGTTAGATAGGAACAGGCCATTCAGTCCTTTGAGCCTGTTAGATAGGAACAGGCCATTCAGTCCCTTGAGCCTGTTAGATAGGAACAGGAGGCCATTCAGTCTCTTGAGCCTGTTAGATAGGAACAGGAGGCCATTCAGTCTCTTGAGCCCGTTAGATAGGAACAGGAGGCCATTCAGTCTCTTGAGCCTGTTAGATAGGAACAGGAGGCCATTCAGTCTCTTAAGCCCGTTAGATAGGAACAGGAGGCCATTCAGTCCCTTGAGCCTGTTAGATAGGAACAGACCATTCAGTCCCTTGAGCCTGTTAGATAGGAACAGGGGGCCATTCAGTCCCTTGAGCCCGTTAGATAGGAACAGGAGGCCATTCAGCCCACCGAACCGGTTAGATAGGAACAGGAGGCCATTCAGTCCCTTGAGCCCGTTAGATAGGAACAGGAGGCCATTCAGCCCACCGAACCGGTTAGATAGGAACAGGAGGCCATTCAGCCCCTCGAGCCCGTTCCGTCATTCAATCAGACCATGGCCTCAATCCCATTTACCCACCATTTCTCCATATCCCTCGATGACCTTACCCAACAAAAATCTATCGATCTCAGATTTGAAAGCTCCAACTGACCCCTAGTCTCAACAACCTTTGGGGGGGGGGGGGAAAGAGAGAGTTCCAGATAACCACTGGCCTTTGTGTGGTAAAAGTGCTTCCCGAGATCGGCGCTGAGCGGCCTGGCTCTAATTTGAAGCTTGGAAAGGGGGAGGGACCCGTTAATTATTTGGCCGGCCGCTACGGCACTTATTCATCGTTAAAGCTTGCACTGAAAAGGTTTAATTTTCACATCCTTCCAGGGAGAGGCAGATTCTTCATTCTAACCTCTAATACTGTCTCTACCCACTGAAACACTAGTTTCCCCTCAGTTGTGCGAGTCTTGGCGATCGAGGACGAACAGCAGCGACACCTAGTGGCTCCAAAGGAAATGCAACTCCCAAAAGTATGTCCGTGCCACCCAACCCAAATTGGCCACCCAGCCCAAAGCCTCTGTCTTAGTGGAGGCCACCCAACCCCATGCCTCCATCCCATTGGAGGCCACCCAACCCCATGCCTCCATCCCATTGGAGGCCACCCATCCCCATGCCTCCATCCCATTGGAGGCCACCCAACCCCATGCCTCCATCCCATTGGAGGCCACCCAACCCAAAGCCTCCATCCCATTGGAGGCCACCCAACCCCATGCCTCCATCCCATTGGAGGCCACCTAACCCCAAGCCTTCATCCCATTGGAGGCCACCCAACCCCATGCCTCCATCCCATTGGAGGCCACCCAACCCCATGCCTCCATCCCATTGGAGGCCACCCAACCCCATCCCATTGGAGGCCACCCAACCCAAAGCCTCCATCCCATTGGAGGCCACCCAACCCCATGCCTCCATCCCATTGGAGGCCACCCAACCCCATGCCTCCATCCCATTGGAGGCCACCCAACCCCATGCCTCCATCCCATTGGAGGCCACCCAACCCAATGGAGGTCAACCCGTAAACATCTCACACCAGCCGACTGTTTCACAGCTGGATCGAGATAACAATCATCAAGGGGGAAATCTGTCAACACTATGCATCTCATCCCAGAGAATATATTCCCCAAATTGCTGCTGTATAATATTCCCACCTCCCTCCCGCTCCCAAAAAACTAAAAATATGCAGTTACTTATAATACTTGTAGGCCCTTGCTTTCTATCCTACAGGAATTCAGGGGGCGGGTGCTCATTACTGCCAGATAACCAATGGCAGCTCCTTCCTAACCATTATTCGACTTTCAGACCTGATTTGCACCACGCAAAGAACGCTGTAATGTATACACCAGTGAGCGTGCTCACAGGTTGATAGAGCTGTTGAGTTGGGAGTGGCTTAGCCAGTCACGTGATGTTCACAAGACTCAATAAAACCCCGGCCAGTTGGTTTCGGGTGATCCACGACGAGGCAGGTGGTTGTGAGCCTGGTGGATGAACTGGTAATGTGTTGTGTGATTGTTAAACCTTTTGCTAATAAACCAACTAGTTCTTAATAGCAATCATAGAAGTTTACAGCACGGATGTGTCGCTACGAATTCTTAAGCAAAGAAGCAATGAAGCAAATACATTACTGACACCACGTCGGGTATCTTGGAGAAGAGAGGGGAGCGCGGGCATCAGAGAGGTGGGTGAGGTTTCTTCATTAAACATTTTCAACCAGCGAGGTCTCCCTGGAGTACAGGGGCAGCTTTGTTTTTCCTTCATGGATGGTAGGTAGCAAAGGGGAACAGTGCAAAAAAAAACCCCACACACACACACACACACACACACAAAAGGTTGCAGGGAAGGAGATGGCAGCAACCCACTCTGACCTCCTTCATCTCCCTCTTCCCCCGAAGGTGCCAAGCAAAGGCTGTAGCGGTAACTCGGCGCTGCACAGAGAATGGAGAGAGGGAGGGAGATTGACACCATTAATCGATTGGGGTTGAGGGTCCCCAGCCTTTAGCAACAATCAAGGGGCCACCCAAGCCAAAGCCTACATCCCATTGAAGGCCACCCAAAGCAATGCCTCCATCCCATTGGAGGCCACTTAACGCAATGGCTCCATCCCACTGGAGGCCACCCAACCCTATGCTTCCATCCCATTGGAGGCCACCCAACCCTATACCCCCATCCCATTGGAGGCCACCCAACCCTATACCCCCATCCCATTGGAGGCCACTCAATGCAATGGCTCCATCCCACTGGAGGCCACCCAACCCTATACCCCCATCCCATTGGAGGCCACTCAATGCAATGGCTCCATCCCACTGGAGGCCACCCAACCCTATGCCTCCATCCCATTAGAGGCCACCCAACCCTATACCCCCATCCCATTGGAGGCCACCCAACCCTATGCCTCCATCCCATTGGAGGCCACCCAACCCTATGCCTCCATCCCATTGGAGGCCAGCCAACCCTATGCCTCCATTCCATTGGAGGCCACTCAAAGCAATGCCTCCATCCCATTGGAGGCCACCCAACCCAACCCAACGCCTCCAATAAATAGAAAGATCTTCAAATTATCGAACAGCTTCTCACCACTGTTTACAACAGATTTTAGAACCATAGTTCCCCCCCCCCCCCCTCCAAAACCCGCCCCCCACTTTCCAAAAGAGGGATTCTCCAACCAGTCAAGCCGGGCCTCATCGACAACGCGCCCGACTGTAAACTCAACCGAGGAAGGCTGGTCACCTCAGCGTACGATCCCGCTCAAAGTTCTCCTGCTCCTTCCACAATCGAAGATTGGGTCCATTTTCCTTCAGGGCCGAGAAGTTTTCCCCCACCGAGTGCAGAAACAAGAGAAAGGATCGAAAGGTTTTGTGGCGATCACCCTTTCCCCCCCCACCAAGCCCAAGTTAGGTTGTTTTTTTTTTAAATGTTTCGCCCTCACGAAATTTGGCTCCTAATTCCACATGAGGGGCAGGCCTGTAAACCGAAGTGTTGAACACTGCACGTCACTTCAAAAAGTATCTTTTTTTAAAAAAAACTACTTCCGTGCGAGAAATGGCGGACTGGACTCCTTGTAGATTGTGAGCCGCGGTGATTCCCAGCACCTCCACCTTTTTCCCCCAGTCTGCGTACAGTCTCAAAATCCACTTCTTCCTGTCGGACGCCTCCCACCTTTTTCCGAAAAAGAAAAGTCCAAAAAAAAATTCACCTAGACCCAATTCACAAGAGTTCAACTCATTGTAGGTGCAAGAGTTTTAACGTGTAGTGTTAGAGATTGGAGCAGCCAATCCTGGGTAGGGAGGGAGGGGTGGGTGGGAACGTTGCCTAGTTTCCAAGGCAACCCCGAGCTCGAGCCAGTACCGGGCGGTTCCCCCTTGCCTGCAAGGCGCGTCCGACTTCGGAGTACAAGCGGTTTTCATCGACTCCTGTGGTCGAGGGTTCCCCGGGAGCTGCTCAGGGCATGTGTCGGATGGTATGGAAGATCCAGTCCATTTTTGTCGTCCAGCCCCCGTGGTGGGCATCGTTCATTTGCTTGGTGAAGTACTCCAGCGCCTCTTGCTCCGTCTTGTCCAGCGCCAGGGTCTTGCGGATGTAGGCGATGTCGTCGAAGGACTGCAGCTCGGGCATGCCCGAGCCCAGCATCATGGAGAAGAGGTTGATAAAGAGGTTGGCATGTTGCCGGATGGCCAGGTACGCCTTGTAGCACATCTCCTGAAACCTGCGGTGGGTTCGGGGGGGGGGAGGAGAAACGAGAGCGCGTGAACCCTCCACTCAGTGAGATTTCATGGCCCTCCACATCCCACCCACCACACCATCCAGCCGCTCCTTCCCATTCCTAATCTCACCTCCTCACAATGCATTCCCTCCATCCCGTGATATCCCATCACAACGCACTCTCCCCATCCCGTGATATCCCATCACAACGCACTCTCCCCATCCCGTGATATCCCATCACAACGCACTCTCCCCATCCCGTGATATCCCATCACAACGCACTCTCCCCATCCCGTGATATCCCATCACAACGCACTCTCTCCATCCCGTGATATCCCATCACAACGCACTCTCCCCATCCCGTGATATCCCATCACAACGCACTCTCCCCATCCCGTGATATCCCATCACAACGCACTCTCTCCATCCCGTGATATCCCATCACAACGCACTCTCCCCATCCCGTGATATCCCATCACAACGCACTCTCCCCATCCCGTGATATCCCATCACAACGCACTCTCCCCATCCCGTGATATCCCATCACAACGCACTCTCTCCATCTCGTGATATCCCATCACAACGCACTCTCTCCATGCCGTGATATCCCATCACAACGCACTCTCCCCATCTCGTGATATCCCATCACAACGCACTCTCTCCATGCCGTGATATCCCATCACAACGCACTCTCCCCATCCCGTGATATCCCATCACAACGCACTCTCCCCATCCCGTGATAGCCCATCACAATGTACGCTCTCCATGCCGTGATATCCTATCACAATTTGCATTTATATAGGGCCTTTTAACGTACCGGAATGTCCCCAAGGCTCTTCACAGGAGCGCTTATCAGACAAAATTTGACACCGAGCCACATTAGGACAGGTGACCAAAAGCTCGGGCAAAGAGGTGGGTTTTAAGGAGTGTCTTAAAAGGAGAGAGGGGGAGAGGGTTAGGGAGGGAATTCCAGAGCTTAGGGCCCAGGCAGATGAAGGCACGGCCGCAAATGGTGGAGCGATTAAAATCGGAGGTGCGCAAGAGGCCGGAATTGGAGCAGCGCGGAGATCTTGGAGGGCTGGAGGAGGTTACAGAGATAGGGAGGGGTGTAGGGGCTGGAGTAGGTTACAGAGATAGGGAGGGCTGTAGGAGGTTACAGAGATAGGGAGGGGTGTAGGGGCTGGAGGGGGTTGCAGAGATAGGGAGGGCTGTAGGAGGTTACAGAGATAGGGAGGGGTGTAGGGGCTGGAGGGGGTTGCAGAGATAGGGAGGGCTATAGGAGGTTACAGAGATAGGGAGGGGTGTAGGGGCTGGAGGGGGTTGCAGAGATAGGGAGGGCTGTAGGAGGTTACAGAGATAGGGAGGGGTGTAGGGGCTGGAGGGGGTTGCAAAGATAGGGAGGGCTGTAGGAGGTTACAGAGATAGGGAGGGGTGTAGGGGCTGGAGGGGGTTGCAGAGATAGGGAGGGCTGTAGGAGGTTACAGAGATAGGGAGGGGTGTAGGGGCTGGAGGGGGTTGCAGAGATAGGGAGGGCTGTAGGGGCTGGAGGGGGTTACAGAGATAGGGAGGGCTGTAGGGGCTGGAGGGGGTTACAGAGATAGGGAGGGGTGTAGGGTTGGAGGGGTTGCAGAGATAGGGAGGGGTATAGGGGGTTACAAATAGGGAGGTGTGTAGGGGCTGGAGGTGGTTACAGAGATAGGGAAGGGTGTAGGGGGTTACAGCGATAGGGAGGGGTGTAGGGGCTGGAGGAGATACAGAGATAGGGAGGGGTGTAGGGGCTAGAAGGGGTTACAGAGATAAGGAGGAGAGGCGGCGAGGCCGTGAAGGGATTGGAAAAGAAATCGAGGCGTGGTTGGACGGGAAGCTAATGTCGGTAAGCATGTACGGTGAGGTTGGGGGGAGGGGGCTGATGGGTTCGAGTTACAATTCTCCACAATCCATCCCATCACAGTGCATCCTTCGGAAGCCCATTCCTAGCTCCCGGGAATAGGGTCTTTGCCTGGCTCAGTGCCGCACTCACAGCTCAAACTCCTTGGTCTTGGTGCACTCCTGGGTTCCTTTACTGATGACGATCAGGAAATCCTGGGTCAGCACAAAGGGCACTCGCTCTCGCTTGTAGCCAAACTTTTTCTTCTTGTGGTCGAGGAAGTGGCCAAAATCGATGTGAAACAGCTGGGAGAGGGGAGGGAGCACGGGTTAAAAGATGCAGTAATATCCCACACCCCTTGCTCCCCACCTCCTCTCCCCGCTTACTAAAAACATATTAGGAGCAGGAGTAGGCCCGAAGGACCCTCGAGCCTGCTCCGCCATTCAATAAGATCACAGCTGATCATGGACTTCAACTCCACTTTCCTCGCCGATCCCCATGTCCCTCGATTCTCCTAAATCTATCGATCTCAGCCTTGAATATACTCAGAGACTCAGCATCCACAGCCCTCTGGGGCAGAGAATTCCAAAGATTCACCACCCTCTGAGTGAAGAAATTCCTCCTCATCTCAGTCCTAAATGGCCAACCCCTTATCCTGAGACTGTGTGACCCCTGGTTCTAGACTCCCCAGCCCGGGGGGGGAAACATCCTCCCTGCATCTACCCTGTCAATCCCCCTCAGAATCTTGTATGCTTCATAGAAACATAGAAAATAGGAGCAGTAGTAGGCCATTCGGCCCTTTGAGCCTGCGCCACCATTCAATATGATCAAGCGGTGAAAAAGGCAAATGGCATGTTGGCCTTCATAGCGAGGGGATTTGAGTATAGGAGCAGGGAGGTCTTACTGCAGTTGTACAGGGCCTTGGTGAGGCCTCACTTGGAATATTGTGTTCAGTTTTGGTCTCCTAATTTGAGGAAGGACGTTCTTGCTATTGAGGGAGTGCAGCGAAGGTTCACCAGACTGATTCCCGGGATGGCTGGACTGACATATGAAGAAAGACTGGATCGACTAGGCTTGTATTCACTGGAATTTAGAAGAATGAGAGGGGACCTCATAGAAACATATAAAATTCTGACGGGACTGGACAGGTTAGATGCAGGAAGAATGTTCCCGATGCTGGGGAAGTCCAGAACCAGGCGACACAGTCTTAAGATAAGGGGTAAGCCATTTAGGACCGAGATGAAGAGAAACTTCTTCACTCAGAGTTGTGAACCTGTGGAATTCTCTACCGCAGAGAGTTGTTGAGGTCAGTTCGTTGGATATATTCGAGAGAGTTAGATGTGACCCTCACGGCTAAAGGGATCAAGAGGTATGGAGAGAAAGCAGGAATGGGGTACTGAGGTGAATGATCAGCCATGATCATATTGAATAGTGGTGCAGGCTCGAAGGGCCGAATGGCCTGCATCTATTTTCTATGTTTCTATGGCTGATCCTCTATCTCAACACCATTTTCCCGCTTTCTCCCCATACCCCTTGATGTCTTTTGTTTCTAAAAATCTATGGATCTCCCTCTTAAATATATTCAGTGACTTGGCCTCCACAGCCTTCTGTGGTAGAGAATTCCACAGGTTCACCACCCTGGGCTATCCCTGGGCCCTCGCCTCTCCTGGGCCCCAGACTCATGCCTCGAGTGGAAGCACCTTCACCACAAGGCACTGCAGCGGTTCAAGGCGGCGGCTCACCACCACTTTCCCGAGGGGCAATTAGGGATGGGCAATAAATGCTGGCTTTGCCAGCGAGGACCAGATCCTGTGAATGAATAAATTAAAAAATAACATCTAGAAATGCATTGCAAGTTAAGTACACAACGTAGTCTCCTGGGCCAGCTTCTCCACCCAGCCACCAAACTTTTCACCCGGGGGCGAAAATGAATGAAGGGGCAACATGGGGTGTGGCCCAGGACAGGTTTGCAGATCAGTGTGCTTGTAAAATGGTTTCCGTTCCACAACCGGGTCCCCGTACCTCCAACACGGAGACCAAGTTCCTAACCTCCAGGACATGCACGATACACACAACAGATGAGGGACACAACCCAGTGAAGAAATTTCTCCTCATCTCGGTCCTAAACTTCAATGAGATCGCCTCTTGTTCTTCTAAACTCCAGACTACAGTCCCGTTCTACACAACCACTCATCGAGAGAGAGCCCTCTCATCCCATGGGTCATTCTCCGATCCGCCCCTGTTCTTCTCGAGCGCTCTGCGCCAACTTGTTAGAAAGGGGCGAGGGAGAACGTCTCAACTTATTCCACCGCACTCACCTGGCCGTTGTCCTTCACCATGATGTTACTGTTGTGTCGGTCCCCAATTCCCAGGATGAACGTGGCCACACAGTAACCAGCGCAGGAGTGTGTGAAGAGGTCAATCGCCGCGTCGTACCTTACAACCAAAAAAATAACCGGACGTTTACGTCACAGATAGAATTACACGGAACTTACAGCACCGAGACAGGCCGTCCGACCCAACTGGTCCACACCGCTGTTTAATATTTTTAAATTCAGTTCATTAAATAAATCTGGAATTAAAAAAAAAAATCGAGTCTCGGTGACCATGAAACTACCGGATTGTCGTTAAAAACCCAACTGGTTCACTAATGCCCCTTTCGGGAAGGAAATCTGCCGCCCTTACCCGGTCTGGCCGACATGCGACTCCAGACCCACAGCAATGTAGTTGACTTTTAACCAGAAATGCAGAAAGCAAGCGCAGGCAGCGGAAGGAGCGTGCGGCAAACCTGTCCCACCCACCCTTTCCCTCAACGACTATCTGTCCCACCTGTGACAGGGACCGTGGTTCTCGTATCGGACTGTTCAGTCACCTACGGACTCGTGTTAAGAGCGGAAGCAAGTCTTCCTCGATTCCGAGCGACTGCCTACGATGATTAGGTAAGGAAATCTGCCACCCTTACCCGGTCTGGCCTATCTTCTTCTTAGGCAGTCCCTCTGAGTCAGGGATGGCTTAGTCTGGCCTATATGTGACGCCAGACCCACAGCAACTTGGTTGACTCTCAACTGCCCCTCTGAAATGGCCTAGCGAGACACTCAGTTGTAACAAACCCACTACGACAATGTTATCATCATAGGCGGTCCCTCGTATCGAGGATGACTTGCTTCCACACCAAAAAGGGATGAGTTCACAAGTGTTTCAATGAAGGACCTAATATTCCAGCTCCCAAGCCATTCGGCCCTCCGAGCCTGCACCGCCATTCAATATGATCAAGGCTGTTCATGCAACTTCAGTACCCCCATTCCTGCTTTCTCTGCATACCCCTTGATCCCTTTAGCCATAAGGGCCACATCTAACTCCCTTTTGAATATATCTAACGAACTGGCCCCAACAACTTTCTGTGGTAGAGAAGTCCACATGCTCACAACTCTGAGTGAAGAAGTTTCTCCTCATCTCGATCCTAAATGGCTTACCCCTTATCCTTAGACTGTGACCCCTGGTTCTGGAAAGGGTGGAAGATGCCTGTGGGTGGATTTTTTTAACGTGGGGTGGCCGTTGCACACCAGCCACCACATGGGCTTGACAGAGCGAGGTCTTGGTCCAGTGGCAAGGGTTAACCAGGACGACTGGAGACCTGCTCTGCTGCACGGGCCTAGTGCGCGCACATATCGCACAGTGTGGGCTGGGCCCGTGCTGCCCCTGGGCCCTCAAACTCGTGCCTCTTGAGTGGAAGCACCTTCACCACACGGCACTGCAGCGGTTCAAGGCGGCGGCTCACCACCACTTTCCCGAGGGGCAATTAGGGATGGGCAATAAATGCCGGCTTTGCCAACGAGGACCAGATCCCGTGAATGAATAAATTAAAAAATAACATCTAGAAATGCATTGCAATTTAAGTACACAACGTGGTCTCCTGGGCCAGCTTCTCCACCCAGCCACCAAACTTTTCACCCGGGGGCGAAAATGAATGAAGGGGGAACATGGGGTGTGGCCCAGGATAGGTTTGCAGATCAGTGTGCTTGTAAAATGGTTTCCGTTCCACAATCGGGTCCCCGTACCTCCAACATGGGGACCAGGTTCCTAACCTCCAGGACATGCACGATACATACAACAGATGAGGGACACAACTTATATGAAATAGGAGCAGGAGTCGGCCATTCGGCCCCTCGAGCCTGCTCCGCCATTCAATGAGATCAACCCCACTTTCCCGCCCGATCCCCGTATCCCTCGGTTTAACGTCTCGTCTGAAAGATGGCACCTCCGACAATGCAGTCTCTGGTATCAATCCGGAGACTATTTCCGATTGCTAATACTTCACCGTCCAGTGGGAAAAGATACTTGACAACTGACCCTCTCAAACGTCTTCATGATTCTGAACACTTCTCAGAATCATATAGCACAGGAGGAGGCCTTTCGGCTCATGGTTCCTGTCCTGTGTCGGCTCTTTGAAAGAGTTCTCCAATCAGTCCCACTCCCCCCTGCTCTTTCCCCATAGCCCGACAAATGTTTCCCCTTCAAGTATTTATCCAATTTCCCTTTTGAAAGTTACTAGTGAATTTATTTCCACTTCCCTTTCAGGCAGCACGTTCCAGATCATAACATCTCCCTTAACCTTCCCTGCTCCATCGAGTGCAAAGCTCTTTAAATTCTCTCATCTTACCGTATCCTCTCATCTTAGGGATCATCTGAGTCAATCTATCGTTCCATGGTACCCAACATAATTCTATGTTGTGACTGCACACAAACTGTGGCCTGACCAAATATCTTGTGTAGATTATCACCACATCTTTACTCCTGTATACTGTACGCTCCTCTATGTAAAGTACAGAATCATACCTGCCTCATTGCATGGCTTTTACTATTTGCCTTTTAAGATCGGTGTATCTGTACATTGTGGGCCGCCCCGACCTGTGTGAGAACATCACCGCAGGTCGGGGCTGTAAACAGCTGGAGCACCGGGCCCTGGAACATCTTGGTCGGAGGTGCGGTGAATGAGGGTACGGGGCCCAGGAGAGGCGAGGGCCCAGGGGCAGCACGGGCCCAGCCCACACTGTGCGATATGTGCACGCACTAGGGCCCGTGCAGCAGAGCAGGTCTCCAGTCGTCCTGGTTAACCCTTGCCACTGGACCAAGACCTGGCTCTGTCAAGCCCCGTGTGGTGGCTGGTGTTCAACGGCCACCCCACGTTAAAAAAATCCACCCACAGGCATCTTCCTGGAACATCGGGTCCTTCATTGAAACATCTATGAACTCATGTGGAAGCAAGTCATCCTCGTTCGAGGGACCACCTCTGATGATGATCTGTACCCATTGAGAATTTTACCGTTCAGAGTATAATTACTGTTACTATCGACAAGATGCACTGCAGCAACTCGCCAAGGCTTCTTCGGCAGCACCTCCCAAACCCGCGACCTCTACCCCCTAGAAGGTCAAGGGCAGCAGGCCCATGGGAACACCACCACCTCCACGTTCCCCTCCCAGTCACACATCATCCCGGCTTGGAAATATATCGGCCGTTCCTTCATCGTCGCTGGGTCACAATCCTGGAACTCCCTCCCTAACAGCACTGTGGGAGCACCTTCACCACACGGGACTGCAGCGGTTCAAGAAGGCGGCTCACCACCACCTTCTCAAGGGGCAATTAGAGACGGGCAATAAATGCCGGCCTTGCCAGCGACGCCCACATCCCAGGAATGAACTATATGAAAAAGAAATCTTTGTTCTTTTCCCCATCACATTTATCTCCATTTTAATTTTTTGCGGCGATTCGATAGTTAAGTGTCTTGTGAATGTTTTGCGATGTGTGGGTGTGTGTGTGTGTGTGGGTGGGTGTAGGGGCGCATTAATTACAGAACATTGATCAGAATACTGGTGTCCGCTTTTCGGAACATTCCGGTCTTTGGAACTCTGGATTTTGGAGGTTGTACCTGTATAAGTGTCTCTCTTTGTTCAAGCAGCACGAGAAGGAACTTATATCTAGGTCCTCATGCTCTATCTGATTCATACAATCATACAGGTCCATGGCACAGAAAGAGGCCACTCGGCCCATCGTGTCCGCGCCGGCCGACAAAGAGCCACCCAGCCTAATCCCACTTTCCCGCTCTCGGTCCGTAGCCCTGCAGGTTACGGCATTTCAGGTGCACATCCAAGTACTTTTTAAATGTGGTGAGGGTTTCTGCCTCTACCACCCTTTCAGGCCGTGAGTTCCAGACCCCCACCACCCTCTGGGTGAAGACATTTCCCCTCAAATCCCCTCTAAACCTCCCCCCAATTACTTTAAATCTATGCCCCCTGGTTGTTGACCTCTCTGCTAAGGGAAACAGGTCCTTCCTACCCACTCTATCCAGGCCCCTCAATTTTATACACCTCAATTAAATCTCCACTCAGCCTCCTCTGTTCCAAGGAAAACAACCCCAGCCTATCCAATCTTTCCTCATCGCTAAAATTCTCCAGTTCTGGCAACATCCTGGTAAATCTCCTCTGTACCCTCTCCAGTGCAATCATATCTTTCCTGTAATGTGGTGACCAGAACTGCACGCAGTACTCCAGCTGTGGCCTAACCAGTGTTGTATACAGTTCAAGCATAACCTCCCCTGCTCTTGTATTCTATGCCTCGGCTAATAAAGGTAAGTATTCCATATGCATTCTTAACCACCTTATCTACCTGGCTTGCTACCTTCAGGGATCTGTGGACCTGCACTCCCAGGTTACTTTGTTCCTCTACACTTCTCAGTGGCCTACCATTTAATGTGTATTCCCTTGCCTCGTTAGCCCCCTCCCCAAATGCATCACACATCTCTGGATTAAATTCCATTTGCCATTGTTCTGCCCCCCCGACCAGTTGATTGATATCTTCCTGCAGTCTGCAGTTTCTTCTTCATTATCAACCGCACGGCCCGATTTCAGTATCATCTGCAAACTTCTTAATCATACCCCCTGCATTCAAGTCCAGATCATTGATGTATACCACAAAAAAGCAAGGGACCCAGTACTGAGCCCTGTGGAACTCTATGGGACCTAAACACTGCTTGCAAGTTGCTTTTTATACTGAAGTTGGAAGAATAAAATGATTACAGCCATGAGGCTGAATTCCTTCCGACTCAAGTGAACGAGGGCGTTTGTTTTTAAGCAACAGGGTTGAAACCACACTCACGCTTCTCCCTTGTTCTTGTCCTTTAACCACTGGTGCAGCGTGTGACTGTTGAACTGGAGCGCCCCCTTCAGGCCGCCCTTGCACTGGATCTGCATGATGGTGTGGGAGTTCCGCACGGCTTCAATCAGCCCCACGCAGTCACCGATCGACAGACACCCGTAGGGCAGCATCCTGAGGGCAACAAACACACAGCGTCAAGACTGAGCTCGCGGGGTTTTGGGGGGGGGGGGGGGCAATATATCAGCATGGATAGCGGACTGGCTAACTAACAGAAAACAGAGAGTCGGGGGATAAACGGGTCATTTTCCGGTTGGCAAACGGTAACTAGCGGGGTGCCACAGGGATCGGTGCTGGGGCCTCAACTATTTAATGACTTGGATGAAGGGACCGAGTGTAATGTAGCCAGGTTTGCTGATGATACAAAGATGGGTGGGAGAGCCGGTTGTGAGGAGGACACAAAGAATTTGCAAAGGGATATAGACAAGCTAAGTGAGTGAGTAAACATTTGGCAAATGGAGTATAATGTGGGAAAGTGTGAGGTTATCCACTTTGGCAGGAAAAATATGAAAGCAAATTATGATTTAAATGGAGAGAGATTACAAAGTGCTGCAGTACAGCGGGACCTGGGGGTCCTTGTGCATGAAACACAAAAAGTTAGTATGCAGTTACAGCAAGTGATCAGGTCGGACTGGGAACCACACCAGGATGGACTGGTGTGTATTGGGCAGTACAGGGTGTGTGTGTGTGTGTATATTGGGCAGTATAGGGTGTGTGTGTGTGTATTGGGCAGTACAGGGTGTGTGTGTGTGTGTGTGCATTGGGCTGTACAGGGTGTGTGTGTGTGTGTATTGGGCAGTACAGGGTGTGTGTGTGTGTGTGTATTGGGCAGTACAGGGTGTGTGTGTGTGTATTGGGCAGTACAGGGTGTGTGTGTGTGTGTGTATTGGGCAGTACAGGGTGTGTGTGTGTGTGTGTGCATTGGGCTGTACAGGGTGGGTGTGTGTGTGTATTGGGCTGTATAGTGTGTGTGTGTGTATTGGGCTGTACAGGGTGTGTGTATTGGACTGTATAGGGTGGCTGTGTGTGTATTGGGTTGTACAGGGGGTGTGTGTGTGTGTATTGGGCTGTACAGGATGGGTGTGTATGTGTATTGGGCTGTATAGGATGTGTGTGTGTGTGTGTGTGTGTGTGTGTGTGTGTGTGTGTGTGTGCATTGGGCTGTATAGGGTGGGTGTGTATGTGTATTGGGCTGTATAGGGTGTGTGTGTGGATGTGTGTGTATTGGGCTGTGCAGGGTGTGTGTGTGTGTATTGGGCTGTACAGGGTGGATGCGTGTGTGTGTATTGGGCTGTATAGGGTGTGTGTGTGTGTGTGTATTGGGTTGTACAGGGTGGGTGTGTGTGTGTATTGGGCTGTACAGTGTGTGTGTGTGGATGTGTGTGTATTGGGCTGTACAGGGTGGGTGTGTGTGTGTGTATTGGGCTGTATAGGGTGTGTGTGTGTGTGTGTATTGGGTTGTACAGGGTGTGTGTGTGTGTATTGGGCTGTACAGGTTGTGTGTGTGCGTATTGGGCTGTACAGGATGTGTGTATGTATTGGGCTGTACAGGGTGTGTGTATGTATTGGGCTGTACAGGGCGTGTGTATGTATTGGGCTGTACAGGGTGTGTGTATGTATTGGGCTGTACAGACTGGATGTGTGTGTATTGGGCTGTACTTGGTGGTTGTGTTTGTGTATTGGGTTGTACAGGGTGGTTGTGTGTGTGTATTCGGCTGTATAGGGTGGGTGTGTGTGTGTATTGGGCTGTATAGGGCGTGTGTGTGTGTGTATTGGGCTGTACAGGGTGTGTGTATGTATTGGGCTGTATAGAGTGTGTGTGTGTGTATTGGGCTGTACAGACTGGATGTGTGTGTGTATTGGGCTGTACTTGGTGGTTGTGTTTGTGTATTGGGCTATACAGGGTGGGTGTGTGTGCGTAATGGACTGTACAGGGTGGATGCGTGTGTGTATTGGGCTGTACAGGGTGTGTGTGTGTGTGTGTGTGTGTATTGGGCTATACAGGGTGGATGCGTGTGTGTATTGGGCTGTACAGGGTGGGTGTGTGTGTGTGTGTGTATTGGGCTGTATAGGGTGTGTGTGTGTATTGGGCTGTACAGGGTGGGTGTGTGTGTGTGTGTGTGTGTATTGGGCTGTACAGGGTGGGTGTGTGTGTGTATTTCGCTGTACAGGGTGTGTATGTGTGTGTATTGGGCTGTACAGGGTGGGTGTGTGTGTGTGTATTGGGCTGTACAGGGTGTGTGTGTGTGTGTGTATTGGACTGTACAGGGTGCGTGTGTTTGTGTGTATTGGACTGTACAAGGTGTGTGTGTGTGTGTGTATATTGGACTGTACAGGGTGGGTGTGTGTGTGTGTATTGGGCTGTACAGGTTGGATGTGTGTGTGTATTGGGCTGTATAGGGTGGATGTGTGTGTGTATTGGGCTGTACAGGGTGGATGTGTGTGTGTGTATTGGACTGTACAGGGTGGGTGTGTGTGTGTGTATTGGGCTGTACAGGGTGTGTGTGTGTGTATATTGGACTGTACAGGGTGGGTGTGTGGATGTGTGTGTATTGGGCTGTACAGGGTGGGTGTGTGTGTATTGGGCTGTATAGGGTGGGTGTGTGTGTATTGGGCTGTACAGGGTGGGTGTGTGGATGTGTGTGTATTGGGCTGTACAGGATGTGTGTGTGTGTATTGGGCTGTACAGGGTGTGTGTGTGTGTATTGGGCTGTACAGGGTGGGTGTGTGTGTATTGGGCTGTACAGGGTGTGTGTATTGGGCTGTACAGGGTGTGTGTGTGTGTATTGGGCTGTATAGGGTGGGTGTGTGTGTGTATTGGGCTGTATAGGATGTGTGTGTGTGTGTGTGTGTGTGTGTGTGTGTGTATTGGGTTGTACAGGGTTTGTGTGTGTGTGCATTGGGCTGTACAGGGTGGGTGTGGGTGTGTGTGTGTATTGGGCTGTATAGGGTGTGTGTGTGTGTGTGTGTATTGGGCTGTACAGGGTGTGTGTGTGTGTATTGGGCTGTACAGGGTGTGTGTATGTATTGGGCTGTACAGGGTGTGTGTGTGTGTGTGTATTGGGCTGTACAGACTGGATGTGTGTGTGTATTGGGCTGTACTTGGTGGTTGTGTTTGTGTATTGGGCTGTACAGGGTGTGTGTGTGTGTATTGGGCTGTACAGACTGGATGTGTGTGTGTATTGGGCTGTACTTGGTGGTTGTGTTTGTGTATTGGGCTGTACAGGGTGGATGCGTGTGTGTATTGGGCTGTACATGGTGGATGCGTGTGTGTATTGGGATGTACAGGGTGGGTGTGTGTGCGTATTGGACTGTACAGGGTGGATGCGTGTGTGTATTGGGCTGTACAGGTTGTATGTGTGTGTGTGTATTGGGCTATACAGGGTGGATGCGTGTGTGTATTGGGCTGTACAGGGTGGGTGTGTGTGTGCATTGGGCTGTACGGGGTGGGTGTGTGTGAGTGTATTGGGCTGTACGGGGTGGGTGTGTTTGTGTATTGGGCTGTACAGGATGTGTGTGTGTGTGTGTATTGGGCTGTACAAGGTGGGTGTGTGTATGTATTGGGCTGTACAGGGTGGGTGTGTGTGTATTGGGCTGTACAGGGTGGGTGTGTGTGTGTGTGTATTGAACTGTACAGGGGGTGTGTGTGTGTGTATTGGACTGTACAGGGTGTGTGTGTGTGTGTGTACTGGGCTGTACAGGGTGGGTGTGTGTGTGTGTATTGGGCTGTACAGGGTGGGTGTGTGTGTGTGTATTGGGCTGTAGAGGGTGTGTGTGTGTGTGTGTATTGGGCTGTACAGGGTGTGTGTGTGTATTGGGCTGTACAGGGTGTGTGTGTATTGGGCTGTACAGGGTGGGTGTGTGTGTGTGTGTGTATTGGGCTGTACAGGGTGTGTGTGTGTGTGTGTGTATTGGACTATACAGGGTGGGTGTGTGTGTGTGTATTGGACTGTACAGGGTGTGTGTGTGTGTGTGTATGTATTGGACTGTACAGGGTGGGTGTGTGTGTGTGTGTATTGGACTGTACAGGGTGTGTTTGTGTGTGTGTATTGGACTGTACAGGGTGGGTGTGTGTGTGTATTGGGCTGTACAGGGTGGATGTGTGTGTGTATTGGGCTGTACAGGGTGGATGTGTGTCTGTATTGGACTGCACAGGGTGTGTGTGTGTATTGGGCTGTACAGGGTGTGTGTGTGTGTGTGTGTGTGTGTATTGGACTGTACAGGGTATGTGAGTGTGTGTGTATTGGGCTGTACAGGGTGGGTGTGTGTGTGTGTGTATTGGACTGTACAGGGTGTGTGTGTGTGTGTATTGGGCTGTACAGGGTGGGTATGTGTGTGTATTGGGCTGTACAGGGTGTGTGTGTGTGTATCGGACTGTACAGGGTGTGTGTGTGTGTATTGGGCTGTACAGACTGGATGTGTGTGTGTATTGGGCTGTACAGGGTGTGTGTGTGTGTGTGTATTGGACTGTACAGGGTGGGTGTGTGTGTGTGTATTGGGCTGTACAGGGTGTGTGTGTGTGTGTACTGGGCTGTACAGGGGGTGTGTCTGTGTGTGTGTGTATTGGGCTGTACAGGGTGGGTGTGTGTGTGTGTATTGGGCTGTACAGGGTGTGTGTGTGTGAATTGGGCTGTACAGGGTGGGTGTGTGTGTGTATTGGGCTGTACAGACTGGATGTGTGTGTGTATTGGGCTGTACTTGGTGGTTGTGTTTGTGTATTGGGCTGTACAGGGTGGATGCGTGTGTGTATTGGGCTGTACAGAGTGGATGCGTGTGTGTATTGGGCTGTACAGGGTGGGTGTGTGTGCGTATTGGACTGTACAGGGTGGATGCGTGTGTGTATTGGGCTGTACAGGTTGTGTGTGTGTGTGTGTGTGTATTGGGCTATACGGGGTGGGTGTGTGTGTGTGTATTGGGCTGTACGGGATGGGTGTGTGTGTGTGTGTGTGTATTGAACTGTACAGGGGGTGTGTGTGTGTGTATTGGACTGTACAGGGTGTGTTTGTGTGTGTGTATTGGACTGTACAGGGTGGGTGTGTGTGTGTATTGGGCTGTACAGGGTGGATGTGTGTGTGTATTGGGCTGTACAGGGTGGATGTGTGTCTGTATTGGACTGCACAGGGTGTGTGTGTGTGTGTATTGGGCTGTACAGGGTGTGTGTGTGTGTGTGTGTGTATTGGACTGTACAGGGTATGTGAGTGTGTGTGTATTGGACTGTACAGGGTGTGTGTGTGTGTATTGGGCTGTACAGGGTGGGTATGTGTGTGTATTGGGCTGTACAGGGTGTGTGTGTGTGTGTGTATTGGGCTGTACAGGGTGGGTGTGTGTGTGTATTGGGCTGTACAGACTGGATGTGTGTGTGTATTGGGCTGTACTTGGTGGTTGTGTTTGTGTATTGGGCTGTACAGGGTGGATGCGTGTGTGTATTGGGCTGTACAGAGTGGATGCGTGTGTGTATTGGGCTGTACAGGGTGTGTGTGTATTGGGCTGTACAGGGTGGGTGGGTGTGTGTGTGTGTATTGGGCTGTACAGGGTGTGTGTGTGTGTACTGGACTGTACAGGGTGGGTGTGTGTGTGTATTGGGCTGTACAGGTTGTGTGTGTGTGTGTGTGTGTGTATTGGGCTATACGGGGTGGGTGTGTGTGTGTGTATTGGGCTGTACGGGATGGGTGTGTGTGTGTGTGTGTATTGAACTGTACAGGGGGTGTGTGTGTGTGTATTGGACTGTACAGGGTGTGTGTGTGTGTGTATTGGGCTGTACAGGGTGTGTGTGTGTGTGTGTGTACTGGGCTGTACAGGGTGGGTGTGTGTGTGTGTATTGGGCTGTACAGGGTGGGTGTGTGTGTGTATTGGGCTGTACAGGGTGGGTGTGTGTGTGTGTATTGGGCTGTACAGGGTGTGTGTGTGTGTGTATTGGGCTGTACAGGGTGTGTGTGTATTGGGCTGTACAGGGTGGGTGGGTGTGTGTGTATTGGGCTGTACAGGGTGGGTGGGTGTGTGTGTATTGGGCTGTACAGGGTGTGTGTGTGTGTATTGGACTGTACAGGGTGGGTGTGTGTGTGTGTATTGGACTGTACAGAGTGTGTGTGTGTGTGTGTGTGTGTATTGGACTGTACAGGGTGGGTGTGTGTGTGTGTATTGGGCTGTACAGGGTGTGTGTGTGTATGTATTGGACTGTACAGGGTGGGTGTGTGTGTGTGTATTGGGCTGTACAGGGTGGGTGTGTGTGTGTGTGCATTGGACTGTACAGGGTGTGTTTGTGTGTGTGTATTGGACTGTACA